>NW_026849091.1:0-165445 GCF_030867785.1 Colletotrichum acutatum
GGTGTTGTTGCTGCGGCACTTGTAGTCACCCTGGATCTGGCGGCCCTCCATCTTGTTGAAGACGTCGCAAGAGGTGTCAATGTTGCCAGTGGACTGGGTGTCGAAGGCACCCTTGACGTCCTCGAGAGCGGGAAGGTCGACCCTGTATGATTGTTAGATTTGTCACGGTACTACAAGAAACCGTAAAACTTACTCAGTGAAGTTGCCACGGAGGAGAACGGCACCGCCAATCTGCTTAAGCTTGGGGAGACCGTCAATCTTCTGGAGAAGGGTGTTGTTCTGGATGGTCAGGCCACCACCAGTCTTGGCAAGGAGAGGCAGAGACAGGTTGGTGAGCTCGACGTTGTTGATGAAGGAGACATCACCATCGGTGGTCTGGGTCAAGTTGGGGGCGATGAACTCGGTGAAGGTGTTCTTGTCGAACTTGATGGAGCCGTTGACGACCTCGAGGGAGTCCATCTGGACCTTGGCGGCATCAGCAATGATGATTTCACCAGCCCAGATAAGGTTGGGGAGGGTGATGCCCAGATCGGGACCGTTGGAGTTGATCTCGATGGTCTTGGTGGCATTGGCCAGCTGGTTGCTGTAAGAAACAAGCTGGTTGTTGTTGTTGATGCGGAGGGAGTCGACAGATGCGACGTTCAGGCCGTCCAAGCTCTTCAGGAAGGTGTCGCTGATGAGAATGTCGTTAACCTTGGTGACACCGGCGGTACCGAACACCAGGGAGCCGAGGGCGGGCAGAGTAACCCAGTTGATAGATCCGACGGTGGCGAGCGAGGTGAAGCGCAGGTCGGAAAGGAGGGTCAGGCCCTGCATCTGGAAGGTGCCCTCAACGGAGGCAAGGGTGGAGGAGGTAAGGCCAACAAGCTGAGTGACGTTGGTAACGATCAGGTCGCCCTTGATGGTCTTGGGGCCGTTGATATCGATGTTACCGGTGATGTCCTCGGAGATCTTGACGGAACCGGTGAAGGTGGTGCAAGGAAGGGCGGTAGCCATGGCGGCATCGGTGACGGTAACGGTGGCCGATGAGCAGATGTTGGTGCTCTGGGCTGGACAAGGCGAATTGTGGTTAGAAAGCGTGCATCCTGAGAGAGGTCTTCGAACAGAACATACCAGAGGCAACACCAGCACCGACGGCCGCGAGGGCGGTGATGAGCTTGGAGTACATTGTGATTGATTTGGAGGCTGTGGATTTCGGTGTCAGTTTATCTGTTAAGAATCGATGGCTCGCGATGGTCGTTTGAACGGAAGGATAATCGAAGCGTTGATTAATTGGAGTCTACTCCAGGTCGGTAACTCTGAAGCGGTGTTCCAAAAAGCTCGACGTTGGTTGTAGGGGGAGAGAGAGGAAAGGGAGCGAAGGAAGTTGACGTCCACGGGTCAGAGGAATTGGTTGGATATGGGGCTCCGGTGTTTCTTGTGTGTTTCTGAAGGAACCTGCGAGCGACTCCTTTTTTCCCCAGATGTTGACGATGGGTAAGGCAATCGACGGTGGAGAGAAAGAGGTGTAGTAGGGCAGAAAGAGAGGCTGGTGGGACGAGATGGAATTGGGCAATGTGTTTTTGGGGCAGGAGGAAGTGAAGAGGAAGCAAGAAGGCATTCCAGGACGCGGCAAGCAATGGATGGCGACTTCCTGCCGAGCATTGGCAGCCGCTCTCCGCTCTTCCTTCGCCCGTGGCCTCCTTCCTCGTGCTGGGTCTTGTTTTCCGGATCGTTCCACGACAGTTACGTACCTTGAATCCACGTGTTATTTGTTCTTCTCTTTCTCGGTGATGTAGAAAAGGGAAGCTTTTTGTTGAAGGCAGGAGATCTGAGCCTTTTGTTGCGTACAGAGGAGTGAACGAGAGACGGGAATTGAATGTCAAAACGAACAGAAATGAAGCTGTCACGGAAAGGGAAGAGGAAGAAAATGATCTGGGGGAAGGGAGGGATGGAGGAGGACTGGACTTTGAGTGGTGCCGCTGGTTGGCGTGGACTGGCGCTATGAAGGGTAATAGAGGTATCCGTATCCGTAGTCAGGAAGAGAGGCAGACCCAGGATCCAGGAGGGTGTGGCTGGAAGGGGAAACACTCTTTTTTGGAGAAGGGGGTGTGTAGCAAAGTATCCCGCCGTTCTTCCACCCTTTTGTGTCGTGTGTGTGTATGGATAGGTACAACAACACAGAGGGAGGCAAGGAATGGCCCGAAAGAAGGGGGGTCAAGGCAATTATCACGCTGCTATTCGTGGTGCACACTGCGGGTACAAAGTAACCAAGACAGGGACCAGGGCCGGCGAGGGTGTGGTCAAGACTGGAACTGGGACCAAGAACTGACGGACCGGCGCCTCCAGCAGTCCAAGGTATCCGTAGTCTGTAGTGTACTGCGTAGACTGCAGCCCAGCTCGATGAGGGAGCAAGTGAGAGAGAGGGAGAATTGAGACTGAAGATGGTGGTGTAGTACTCTGTAGTCGAGCACTCATGCGGCACCACCATCGGCATCGTCACCATGGAAGGTTCGGTGTGGTAACACGTGTAGGTTTGTGAGTCTGTATCTGGTGAAGCTACCAAGTATCTGGTCTGCCGTATTAGTCTCTCAGGTTTGGTCAATGAGGCCGCTCTACTTCAAACTGGACTCAAGTCCTATAGGTATCTCAGCTGGCACGGCGCCGAGCTACTCAACTCAGTTGGGAACTTGGAACTCATCAATGTGCTACGGCGTAGACGGAATCCCCGTGAGCTGCCGCTATTGTGGATATGGTGTCGCGACTTGCAGGTCTTTTGCGTTTGACGCTGGCAGGTTGCAGACAGACACACTGGCATTGGCAGAGTCTGTGTTATACGTCTGTCTGATCATTTATCTGTCTGTTCAATCTGTCGTGGATGCAGCAGTCAGTGGGCTGCTTCTTTGGCAGGAATTCTGGGAGGATTTCCTCCAATATTCTGAGTAACAAAAGTCCGTGTTTTTTCTCGCCATCTACAGACACGCCTCCCGGCCCCCTTTTCCCGCCAGAGTTTATCTGCCGGTCCCGAAGCCTGAGCCTCCTTCCTCTCACAAGGTAGGTAAAATCTCTGGAGCCTCTGCATGGGGGATCTGCTATCAAGACTTTTCTTCCTTCCTTGACGCATCAGGATGGAGCAAATGGCCGTAGCAAATATTGAATGGCTTGTAATCTGGTTAGAGTGATGATGGAATCGCAATGGACACAAAAGCCGGCCGCCATGGCATCAAGTTTCTGCAAATAACCCTGCTTCCACCGGTCTGGCGAGATTTGAAGGTCTTGGTTTCTGGCTTAGCTCCGCCCATCGGGAACCACTTTGGAGCAATCCATCTCCCTCTTTGCACTAGTACAGGGGCAAGGGGCAGAGATGAAGAGTGGGTACCAATTGTACTGTTTAAGTGGATCTCTTCAGGAAAGGGGGGTGCTCCTTGCGAAGAAGATACGTACACGCACAACACACCCGACACAATTCTCTCCATCTTCCAGAGAGGCACGGCCATAGCGAATACCTAATCACCATACACAAACTCTCACACTTTGACACACCACACATACCTTATGCAGACACACAGCTTCCCGTCAGTCAGACACCTCAATTGACAACAGTCAGCGAAAACCTTACGTCTGTCTCCTCTGAAAAGGGCAATTCGACTGACTTGACTTGCGAGAGCTGACGTATCTGCTGATCTATAGGACGAACATGCACATGTGCAGTCAAAAGAATCAACAGACTCTCGCGCCTACACAGTCCCCCGAGCACAGAGGCGAGCACAGAGGCATTCCTCGTCCAATTCATTCGTGGTTCGATCCAATTTTCCATTCTCTCTGTCACGCCGCGACCGAAAATTCTGTCCAAAAGTCAATGCGCTAGGCCAGCCGATGCGAAACCTTCCACTTGTTGTGTGGTCTCTGGATCATTCTCGACACGAGCGCACACATTTTTGCAATACCGAGTGCCTAGGTTTGAATACCCATTACCTATGCAAATTGTTAGTTGGCAATGGCAGCACATCCACGCAAAAGCAACAAGCACGAGCAAAACAAACAACAACACACAGTAGTCATGAATGATCATCCACCTCGCCTCGTCTCGCCTCCCAGTTGCCTCCACAGATCATGTCTGTACCTTACATAAGTTGCTGCACTTGACCCTGCGCAGTAAGGTCAGGCCTCCCAAAATGGAGGTGGATGGACATGGGAATGGCCGACGGACTCTCCCACTCTCCAGTTATCCCGCACAAGGCCCTGCCAAGGTCAGACGCAAGAACCAGCCCCAGTATCCACTGACAAGACTCTGAGACTTTGCACCGCGGCTGCTGGAAAGCCTGAACCACCACGACTGCCTCTAGTCTCCCACTCGCAGACGATGCCTTGGCCAACAACATTCACCAGTGACCGCCCACCACCAGTCCACCACCAATCTACGGATACTGCTGCGTTGATAGCGCCTGAGGCCCAGTTGGCAGCGAGGCCCCAGCCGCAGCCGGGACTTCCTTTCTCTTGCAAAAGTGTCACAACTCAAGGACTCCCAATCCACAATTGGCCCTCCTTCCGCCACCAATCAACACCCACCGTCTTGAGCCAGGCTTCTTCTGGCAATCAATCTGCGGTCCGACCTTTTTTGTTCACACACCCACGACACCCAATCTGTATCGGTACCGATGGGTGCCGCCAACAACCCGCTGCCCAAAAGCTCCTGCTCGAATCAATGAGGCCTTGCTCAGCTGGCATCGAATCCCCATCGTTGATCGCCTCCATCCCAGAGAAAAACCATCGCAGATGGTGCCAAGTTTGTACCAGGTACATTGCCCAGCACGCCACTACCGGCCGCTGCGAACGAGAAAGAAAAAAAAACCGCATACTACATCTACCATCCATCCACAAAATGTTTCATCTTCCTGAGCGGCCTGTTGTTTTGATTTACAGATCCATCAATTCAGGACTGTTAGCACCACTAGGAACCGCTGCAGTCAATGACGCAGTTGCTCGGCCATCCGAATGATTGTGGGCACGGCCATGGCCTAGACTCGACAGAAACTGTGACGAGGGTCGGGAAGAAGCAAGTTTAAAGCATGTTAACAACTTCGGCTCAATCGTAGTGTACGGAGTACGGATGGCCACTCGCAGGCAGATATCAAATCATGCCTGGCTCGCGTGTCGCCCAGGCCTTCGTGCTTTGCATGGCGGCCTCGATCAGGACTGCAACCCACAGACAAGAAGTTGGCAGTGCAGATAGCGCGACGCGTCCAACAAGAGCTTGGCTGTGTCATTGGTCGCCGCCATTCGTCGACGGCTCAACACTGACGGCAGCAAAAGGCGGGCATACGGGGCCTTGCTGTGGTCCATCTGCAATCATCGGCTCTGTCAGTTAATCCTTTCTGCAGTGTTGCTGCAGCAGTACGGTGGTGGATGAGACGGAGGCGATACCCGGAACCAACCACGGCGATGTGACCCTCATCTTTCATGGGCCCTCACCACCATCAACAGCGACGGCACGACAGTTCAATGTCGTGTCGCGTCGCTAGCCATCTCGACATCTACTTACTCTGACGCTAAGACCCTTCCAAGAATGCGCCAGCACTGTTCTACGAAACCAGCGAGCCCGAACTTGCGAAAGGCGGCTGAGCGCTGACGACTATTTGCCTCCCGCCGGTCCATTCTCGCCTGGTTTATTCAGCGGCCCGCAACAGCACGCTTAGCTGCGACTGGTCGGAACTGCCTCCCAGGTGTGTTCTGCCACGATGCCGCACCAAGACAATGAGTCAAAGTCGTGTACAGGCGCTCAGGCACAAATCGATATACGAATACTCGATGGCATTCTTGCTGACCTTTCGCCCCAACCACCAGTGCCTGTCTCGCTCTCCTAAGATTTGCCATCTCTGTGCTCAATGCAGTCTGATGATCAGCCGATAGTTATCCACCAGAAATAGGAGGTCGGAATGGCAATACGGATACAAGCGATAAACGAAAGAACTAGCAACGCAGCAAGATTGCATCGCTGCTACGCACCATATTAACACATGCCAGTCTTCATTTTCGATATCTCTTCCTGCATCTTGTTCCCGGACGGCTTGCTCGCCCGTCCCATCCTACGCTAGTGGCACACCCGTCCCCCCCGGCTTGTCCGCGCTCATCCTAGCTTTACAATCTCTCAGGCTTGCAGGGGGTATACCCAAGACTTCCAGGTTTTCCAGTGGCTCTGCCAGCTGCTGTGGCTGCCGTTACTGAAAACCGCCAACGGCACGAACGGCGCTGGCCAAACAAAGTGCTTCCGAAGCACAAAGAGTGCAACGACCGATCTTCCATCGCGGCTGATTTATGTCACGGGTGGCTGTCTGCCGCACAACGGAAATCTGGGACAGACATCTGGACTCAGACAGCTGCTTGGTATTCCTCTGTATATCGCCTTTGGAATGTCACTCACAACTTCCAGCGTAAAGTCCCAGACTCTATCCGTAGAGTCTTGATTTCTGTCGTAGGGCTACGAGCACAAGCATCATGTGTTACTCTGCACTTTGTAACGCGGATAACACCTGATGCTCTTCAGCTGGTCGGGTTTTGGACTTTTAGTAACAACATGTTCATCCTGCGACAAGACTTCAAACATCGACATCCTTGGCTGACGCACGTTCAACCCCCATCTCACAGTTGCGATGGCCCAGACGGAGCATCAGCGTGGAGAAAGCTTTCCCGCTCCTGCCACGAACTGCTTTCGTTCTGCCTTAACACGGCTCGCGGCAGCTGCAAGCTGCCGTTGGCCTCCCGCCGGGTCTCGGTGTCGCTGTCGTTGTCGCAGGCTCGTCATTTGCGTGTAGCACTCGTGGCCGGTGCGTCCAGTCAACTCGCAACGCCTCGCAACTCCAAACGCAAATGGAGAGCTGCGCCGCTTTCCCTCTAAGGCTGAACGTCGGAACCGTTCACACGCCGTACTTTCGGGGGACAGGCAAAACCCTGAGAGTGCAAGTCTGATTCTGACCGCCGCACAAGGCTGGCTGGCCTGAAAGCTTGATTGATTTGGGGCATTGGGGTAATCCTAAAGGGTCTTGAATAGTTGACGGACGACATGGGTACGTTCGTCGTGATCTGTCCCGCTGCCCGCTTGTCCATTACTAAGAGATTGAAGATGATTTCGTTTTCACTGCCGAGAGCTTTCGTCGGGGAAGTTTGGCTACGTTTTCGTCTGGTTCTGGCCCTTCTGGGTGTACGGCAGAATCGATATCTCGTATCGCCGGGGATTTCGTATCCTTCCCTGACACCCCACATGCCTCATTGGTGATATCTGCAATTTCGCGATATTCGAGATGGAAACTCTGGATATCGCAAGAGTGGGCATGGCTTCCAAGAGAGAAAAGGCTATTTACTGTGTAGTACGTAACCCGACTACTACTCCAGTGTGCTTATATCAGTCTCCTCAACCCTCCACATATACCACATAAACACGCTACGATACGGCGCAAACGGGCTCGCCATCTCCGTCATATCTTTCTCCGACATGTACTTCCATTTCCCGCCGCCCTTGGCCTTGAGCTTGGCCACGTCTCGCCCGGCAAAGGCAGCCATGCCCCTCTGCACGCCCAGGTCACCCAGCGAAAACACGTCCATCCTCTTGAGCCCGAAGCACGCAAACATCTCAACCGACCACAGGCCTAGGCCTCGGACGGCGATGAGCTTGTCCCGCACCTCTTCGTAGGGGGCGTCCGCCAGCATTTGGGCGCTCAGCTCCCCTGACGCAAACTTCTCGGCCAGGCCTTTGATGTACTCGGCTTTCCGCTGCGAGAGGCCGGCGGTGCGGAGGTTCTCGATTGAGCGGGCAGCTACTCCTGACGGCTGGGGAAACTTGTTGGAGGAGGACCCGGACACAGTCGACTCAGCTGCTTCAATCTTAATTTCAGGTTCTTCGTCTGTTGTGAAGAGGGCGACGAATTTGTTCTTGATGGATCGTGCCGCGGCGCCCGAGACCTGTTGGGAGATGATGCCGCTGCAGAGACTCTCAAAGGGGTCGACTTTCTCGGCGAGGCCTTCGGGCGAGAAGACGCGGCAGTAGTTCTTCTCGATGAGGGGCTTCATGCGCTCATCGACCTCGATGAGATGGCGGCACGCTTCCTCGAGGATGTTGTCCGTGGTCGTTCGCTTCGCGCTCCCGCCTCCTGTTCCTTCTCCTCTTGCCGGAACACTGCCCGTCGGTGCCTTGGAAGGCGATGCCGCCTCGGCGGAACGAGACGCGATGATCCTCGACGTCTCGGGTGAGATGACGGGCGCGTTGGTGAGTTTCGGATCAGCGAGCCGGCTCACGGCCTTGGTCTTGGGCTTCTTCACGGTGCCGTTGACGCGTTCGGCGATGAGGCCGACGGCGCTCGGGGTGGGTGTGATTGGCGGAGGCGGAGCGGGTGTCACGGGGCCGGTCTTGGAGACCCGTTTTCTCGGCGGTGTGACCGGGTCCGAGGACGGAGCTGGATCTGTTAGCGCGGGTTCTGCCGGGGCCTTTCTCTTCCGGCCTTTTGGCGCCGGGGAGGCCACCGGAGGCGTTGCGATTCTGGGAGGTGGCGGAATTTTGATGTCCGTTTTGGCGCTCAGTCGAGCTGATCGGCGGGACGTCATTGTTCGTGATGTAGTTTCTGGTGACGACCTTGACGATGACGAGTGATTTCGTAGGCTTCCAGATGATTTTTGAGTGACTTGAGCTGTTGTGCGGTCGCTGTGTGTGAAGGGAGAGTCGTTCAAGGTGAATATCAAGTGATGCCGTGGACGTACAAACCCCCGTGCAGCAGAAAAGGAGCACACAGAATGGAGGATGAAACGAATCCTCATTCGGACGCCATTGGCTTTCAAAAGGGTACTTGTCAAGATTTTCTGTCGAGGAAGAGCTGAAATCTGGGTATGGAATATGTTGTTCACTTGGTTGTAGTAGCAGCACGATGCATTTGAATCTGTAGCAATGTCGTTGGCATTCACGGCAGCAACGAGGTTCGCCAGTAAATTGAGGCTCCGGAGCCGCCACTCGGCTGGCACTGCTTAGTGCTTTGTCATCTTCAGTTTGGGGGCGCACGGGGAGGACGATGAAGTGCTTCACTGCTTTTGGGAAAGAGAGCTTCCCGCTTGGATCGACGCGCGCCTGCCTTTTGGAGAGAGCAGCTTACTCAGCCGAGGCCTGGTTTATCCTGTACACAGTACTGTATTGCCATGGTCGGATGAACCAACTTGGTCAAGGTGAGATCCTGCGACAGAGCACAGTCCCGTGAAGATGCAGGCAACCTGTGCCTGACGTTAATCGGATTGAATGATGCCCGTCCGATATTCCAGTGGCAACGTATATTGCCCTGTTGGCTGTGCAAACACGGGAATAACTTGACGACCCGTGCTATGATGTGGTAACGTTTTTCACAGCCGTAGTCACATTCGTTGTATACGAGTTGTAGTGTGGGCTGGTTTTGCTGCTTTATATCGTGCGGTCGACGGTCATCGAGGGCCATTTTACGGGTATACGAAATCGAATGCGAAACCCCCGCTGGCTTCAAGCCCCTCACCTTTGACGAGGATATGTGGATGACTGACAATCAGTCACCATGCTGTCTGATATGTGGTCAAAAGTAGCCCAGGTTCCTTGCTTGAACACCGGATGGAGAGCTCCCACAAAATGAACGTTGGCATGTTGCTATATTTAAGGGTGACAGATCACCGTTGAAAAGATGATTCGATAGTGCTATGTGCATAATTGGGCCATTGCCTCCGGGAGTTGTGGACAGCATGCGGTGCACGCGACCAACAGCCTGACCAGGCGGGCGGGGAGTAGGAGTGATCAGCAAGGCAGTATTCGAAGAACAACATCTTTGCATCCATTGGATTCCCCTGCCTCCTGTAAGCGCACTGTAAGCCGGATCAGGAGTTGACAAGTTGCACACGCAACGGCGGAACTGTGGGGGGACAGGATCCATCGTCTATGCCCGTGATGATGCCGGATGACGACGACTGTTGCTCCATCTGATCCATGGCCGGCACGCGGCCTGGACCTTTGGAAGACCGGAGGGGAAAAGCATTGTCCCTTCCGCTGCCCGTGAGGAGACAATCACGGAGCGGAACAGACGAAAAGAGAGGGGGAAAGAGGGACGCTGGAGACAAAATCTCGAAAGTTTGCTGTGCATTGGCAGTCGGAGAGTTGGACAGCTGGAAGTGTCTCCATTTTTCTGTCTTCCGGGTGTGACAATCGCGTGCGTGCGTGAGTGGGATAGTGGATGTGGCGGGTTGGAGATTGACCGCGATCCCTGCCTCTTTCCCCCCTCTGTCAAGCCTCCATCCATCACTCGATTCTCGCCGTCTTCCCGTGCCATGCTTTTTCTAAGACTTTCCAAGGGGGTAGGGGGCTGTCTGGAATGGCCTAGCTTGTTGTTTTGACGAAGACTTATCTTGGGCCGACTCGTCTCTGCTTCTCGCGAATCCTGGCACACAGTAGTACAGCTGCACGAAGAGCTTGAACTTTCTTGGTGCGGGTGATAGGAATTGAGCATGCCATGTGAGTGTGTGCGTGCGGCGTGCCACGGTCAATAATAACGGTTGGACGAATCGAGATGCGGATGGTGGTTCTAGCCCAGGCATTCGCACAGGCCAGCATCGGGGAGTCGCTACCTGCGTTGGTATGTGGTGCCGTAACATCGGATATTGGGCAAAGCAGGGGTGGAGCTGCGTGCCATCGGGGCCATCTATCAGTAAAAAAACATCAGAAACTGAGGAACTGAAGTATTGAACGACGGGGGAGAGAGCCGTGAACCATCGTCCATCGAGCCTAGGGTACGTAGCGTACGTAGCGCCGTTGAAGTAACAAAGTGACAGCAGTCGAACAGTCGAAGTAGTTCATTGTCAGGCTTCTGGGCTGGTTCGAGGACGTCTAGCTTCTTTGGCCTGGGGAGGCGAGCGAGTCCTTGACATCGGGTACTTTCTGTATCCAGACGGGTTAGCGATTCTGCAGCCTCCCATATGCACCAAAAACGCCGGGGCGAAGATGGTGATTTCTCTCCTGTGTAAGGACACTACACTGTCAGTGTTAGGTGTTCCGTGCTTGGGGACGCGGCCGGGCACCCTGGAGAACACTGGGGTAGGCCTGCAAGTTTTTCTGCTCTCCGAGAGATAACCTGTCCCTTGGCGAGCGGTTGTGTCATTCAGCTGATTTCCCGCTGGCTACTCAGGCTTCCGCTCCTTCATGCTGAAGTCTAAAGTCTGAATTCGATGGCAGGCCACAAGCCGCAAGTATCCAGGATTGTGATTTAACTTGCTGACAGATGGATAGTAGAAAGGGGGCGCGTGCTTCCCACGAAGCCCCCGTGTGTTGATCCTGGGAAGATGAGCGGGGAGACACGTTGTGGAATTGAATTGCAGTTATGAGGTCCTCAGAAATGGACGGGAGAATAGTATCCGTAGGACAAGGAGAGAGAGAGAGAGACAGAGAGGCCAGAGAAAAGGGCAAAGTACCTTCAGGTTGCGGCACAGTGTCTCCTGAGTCCAGAAGCGCTTGGCAGCTCCGGCAATCTCGCGTGCTGAGGGCTGCCGATACAAAACGGTACCTCTGCTAACCTGATTAAACTTTTTGAGGCTTTGCCATTGGCTCATTCTTCGTATTCTGCTGCTGTCGAGCCGCGGGTTGCAGCTGCTTTTGCACCTGTTCCAAGGTCAGCCAAAGTACCTACCTCAATGGGCAGGCAGACAAGTTTTACCTTATAGAACAGTCATGATGCGCGTGCTAAGGTAAGGGTTCAGTAGGCAAAGTTGGCGAGTTCCGTGGCTCAGGCCAATCTGTTCTCTCCTCTCTGTCTTTCTCTCGCGTCTGCCACCGACTGAGGCAATAAGCTGTGGTCTGTACGCTCGAATTCGGAGAGTATGGTGGTGTGGTGCAGAGTAATAAGGTCAGAGGTGGTGAGGTACTTGGTGTAATCTCCAAGTTGGGTGTGCCTGCCCTCCATCTCCCGCGTACTTGCATGTACCCTGCCTCCCACCAACCCAAGCCTGCCTGCGCCTGCCTTGCCTCGACGTGCCTTAGCCTATACCATCCAAGCCTGCCACACCAGTCGCTCTTCCTCCCGGTCGACCCTGTTTTTTTCGGGGCCCTTTCAGCATTGGCGTGGCTCCTTTCTCAATTCCTTCCCTTCCTGCTGGGCTTACCCGAACGTCCCTCAATCTTGGTCTTCTTGCCCTCGACAAAACTTCTGGCCGAATTCATCTCGCATTCCCTTTGAGGACTTCAACAAGGTTGGAAGAGCACCAAAGTACACCTTTGCACACCCGCCTTGAGAACGCGAACTGCATCGCACCGCACACCACCTTATCCTTCTACGGGATCCCTGATACTGAGTCGTCCTTCTACCTATCTCTGGACCTCTCAACCCTTATCAACTCAATCGACGACCTTTTGGCTTTCGTCAGCCTTGGCCCACCCCCTTCTGGAGAGTGTGTGCTGCAACCACTGCTGTCTATCAGACGGTACGAAACTGCCTAATCAGTTTACCTCCTGCTTCCGTCTACCTCAGCAATTTGATTGTCGACTCGGACTTGTCTTGGGGAGGTTTGTGCTACTTCATCTTTTGTTTGCGCGACATCACCGACCGACGGCCGCCCTTAAGCGATACTTGCAGCTCCAACCTGGCGCAACGACAGCGACGATAAGTCAACAGCTACGACCTCTAGAGGACGCCCTCACGTCTACAATTCTGCGACTGTGGACACTCGCCGTGCCGGGGTACCCATCGGTCATTTTCTTCTTTCTATAAAGACGTGTTTTTCGGGTGGTGTCAAAGACCACCCTTTCATTCTCAGGAGCCATGCTTCTTCCCAAAGGCGGAATCAACTGGAAGTCTGCCCAGGCAAGACTACCTCCCACTAGAGCAGTATGGTCTTTCTTGACTAGGACGCGCTTCCTTCTCCTTGTTGCTCTGACCGGCACCATTCTGCTACTCTGGCGCGGTATTCGCTCGTCAGCTTCGGAAATGCAGAGGTAAGTTCTCCCCCACGTAGCGATTCTCCCTCCTCAGGGGGTGCGATATTTTCCGGCGATGCGCCGCGAAAACAATAGCTTGCTAACTTGCGACTTTGTGCAGCTTCTACTGCTGGGGCCCCGCGAAACCCCCCATGGAGATGTCGCTCAATGAGCAAGCTTCGTGGGCCGGCCACCTTCAGACCCCCGTCATCTTCAACCACCACGAGCCCCTGGAGATCAACCATACCTCTATCATCCACGTCGACCTCAACCCTATCAAGTCCACGCGCAAGGCCGTTACCAACGAGGAGCGCGTTCTGATTCTCACACCTCTCAAGGATGCTGCTCCGTACCTGTCAAAGTACTTTGAGCTGATTGCCGAGCTGACGTACCCTCACCACTTGATCGATCTCGCCTTCCTTGTCGGTGACTCCAAGGACGATACCCTCGCCGTTCTTGCTTCCGAGCTGGACCGCATCCAGCGCCGTCCCGACAAGATCCCCTTCAACAGCGCCATGGTTGTCGAGAAGGACTTTGGTTTCGAGCTTAGCCAGAGCGTTGAGGAACGCCACTCGTTCAAGGCCCAGGGTCCCCGACGAAAGGCCATGGGCAAGGCTCGCAACTACCTCCTTTCTGCTGCCATGAAGCCCGAGCACTCTTGGGTCTACTGGCGTGACGTGGACATCGTCGACAGCCCCAAGAAGATTCTGGAAGATTTCATTGCCCACGATACCGACATCCTCGTGCCGAGTAAGTATATATTCTGCATGGGCATCACATGAAAAATGCTGACGATATGGAAGACATTTGGTTCCACCGCTACCGCGATGGCCGTGACATCGAAGGTCGCTTTGACTACAACTCTTGGGTTGAGTCTGACAAGGGCCGTAGACTGTCAGCCAGCTTGGACAAGGACGTCGTCCTCGCCGAAGGTAAGGGACGCTGCTTCTAGTACCCATTAGCGGATGCTAATCACAAGCGAGTAGGTTACAAGGAGTACGATACTGGACGCAGATACATGGCCAAGGAGGGCGACTGGCGCAACAATAAGGATGATGAGCTCGACCTCGATGGTATTGGTGGTGTCAACATTCTCGTAAAGGGAGATGTCCACAGATCAGGTTTGTTCACCTTGTGCCTGACAACCCGAGCTTTTTCTAATCCTTGCAGGAATCAACTTCCCGTGTTACGCCTTCGAAAACCAGGCCGAGACAGAGGGCTTTGCCAAGATGGCCAAGCGCGCTGGTTACCGTGTCGTCGGTCTGCCCAACTACGTCGTATGGCACATTGACACTGAGGAGAAGCCCGGAAACGCATGATCCCATCAAGGATGCGTTTTTAGCCTAATTCCTTTCGATTGTACGACGATTTTTTCCGACTTGGTCCGCGGAATGCGGCTGGCGGAGCACAGCACTGTATGACCACGTAACGATACACACACATGGTACTTGGGAGCGTTTCACGAGGAGGCATTTCCGGATACTGGTCCCAAGCTTCTTGGCCCACGAATGATGGGTGGGAGGCCAAAGTGTTGGTAAATGCCTCGGCTGCTCTGGTAACCACGAGTTCGACTTTGCGCCACATATATATCCGACGACAACCTGACCTTTCTTTGGCTCGACGTCGACTACTTGAATGAGCTGGCCATGAGACGCAAGACGGACGAAAAGAAGAGGGATGCTCTTTTGGCGACTCATACCACATGAAAGGATGCCTCGCTGTAATAATAGACTTGGTTACATCACCCGTTAGCATAGGAGGGGGAAAGGTAACGCCCAACATAGGAAGGGGAGCCCCTATTCGGCCTCTGACTTTGGGAAGTGGTGACGCAAGCAGCTCTTTATGGAGAGAAGAATTGCTTGGTGAAGTTTCCTCTCGACGAATGAGTGTGATATCTAGGGTATGAGGAAACTCTGGAGTTCAAAGAGGCGTAATTTATACATTTTGATTTGTCCTGAAACCACTCTCTATTATCTGCCATGCTGTAAGACGTGTTGACCTCGTTGCCTTGGTCTATGGTCTGACGGCGGCTGGGCAGAGCCATAGACTGAGTCTAGTTGGCTGTATATCATTCAGAACCTTGTTCGACACAGGGCTGCGGTCGGCCTAGCCTCTACGTCTATACAGGCAGTGGAAACTATGCTGCTGTCTCTCAGCTTATCTCACTCTCACTCTCAGATCAGCGTGTCGTGCCATGGCTTAGAGTAAGCAGAAGTACTCGTTAAGCCAAGGCGTTGACTGATGCGTGAGAAGTCTCGCGATAGCCGTCATCCCTTCTTACTTCTCGTGTTACTAGGGGTGGGGGGTTGTCTTGCTTTGTGGCCGGGAAGACACTTTTCATAATGTCATTATTCTTTCCTAAAAGCAATCCGGGGTTTTCCAGTCTGACGGAGCAATCTACGAATCAAATCCGAATAAAATATAGCGGTCAACTGTAGTAGCCCTTCACTTGGACCTTGCTTTCCATGAACGAGGTTCCTCCTTCCTTTTGAGACCGTTATCTTGGTGACGTACCTACCTTGCCTTACCTTTCATTAGGCATCCAAGGTTATATATAACACCCCAACGTCGTTCCTGTCACCAGCAGAACAGCGTCCGTCTAGGTCGGCGGGTCAGGTCAAGCTGTGTGCGAGGTGGTCAAGTGGTTAACAAAACAAATACGTCAATGAAATCAGAGTTTCCGGGTTGACTGAGGGGCGCGCTGTTCGCGTCCAGGCAGGAGCGTGAAGTATAAAGGTTAGTGTTTTCCCTCTTTTTTTTTTTTTTTTTTTGAAGTCGTCTTGCTTCCTATTCAATAGGGGAATTTCGTGCGGTTTCTCTGTCTGGTTTGAAGGGAGTCTCGAGATGTTTTGTGTATACAGTTTATTGTAGTTGGGAACACGCGGAAAGCTGTGGTTACTCGCTCGAAAGCTATTGTAGTCAGCTCCATGGTCTTGATTATGTTCTCATGTCCGACGATGTCTTCATGTCTTCTCAGTTACAGCTTTGCTGCTGGTGTCTGACTTTTGCTGTTGTCTTTGAATGATGTTCTACTATCATTGAAATTCAGCGGCAGCAGAGCTGGAGTCATCTGAAGAAGGGGCGTTGTAAACTGGCAGCGTAGCAACATGCTCAGTTTCTGCTCTTTTGAAGCTCTTCGACAGCCTTGGAGTGCCCATGCCATCTTTGATATCTAGTTTGTGAGGGTCTGCGTGACAAGTGAAGGATGTTAGGTCCAGGACAGGTCTTCAAGGAATAAGGTGTCACCACACGAGCAATGAATGGCAAGTTACGAAATCTCGCTTTGATTATTCCAGAGGTTGGGTTAGGATGATGTAGAGTTTTGTTGAGCACATTGGGAGTAACCTTGGCATTCTGAGAAATATCTCTCGAATATCTAGCACCGACAGAACCACAAATCTGCTCTAAGTGAGCAAGAGGGGGAGGGATTATAGATTTCCTTTTCTTCCATGCGGCCTTACTGGGCATGAGCAGGAAGAGTCACACAGCAGCCTATCTCTCAAGACGATTTCTCGTATCATAGGAGGGAATTTTAAGGACTGCAGCTCGCGGGCGATTTGAAATCAAGCTTCATTCATCCGCCTCACAGGTGTATTTGTATCTGTTTGTGATCACCCTTATTATTAAGTGCTCGCGGGAAATACAGCTTGGTGCTACATCTGACGTACCAAGTTTTCAAATGGAGAATTGAATACTTGATGGAAGGCCGTTACGTAGCCAAGAAGCCCACCATAATTGCACTTCAGTTCGTCAACAACCACACTGGCGGGCAGTGATACACTATCTCCTTACGACGGTAGTCTTTACCTGTAGGTCGCCAGCGCAATTTAGAATTAAAATTTTCTCACTACATGATCAATATGAGCTCACTTATCCAAGTGGTAGTCCCCGAGTTCCAATTATCTAATTGGGTAGGTGCTGTTGTGATGTTGATTCCGATTGTTAACCAAGTCCCAGCAGCCTCATTGATAGTATCGCACTGTTAATTGGATCACGCAGATAATGGATGCGATAAGGTAATTGCGATCAATTGACATGAAGAAGGATGCAATCAATATCGCCTATTACAATTGAGATGCGAATGCTCAGGTAGCGAAAGGTTTGAGGAAATTCGACACTGACAGCATCGGTATATTCAATGACCTTCAACGTCGTAAACGCCATCAAAGAAAGTCGTTACTCATGATGTTGATGTACCACGGTGGGTCTGTGGGTTCCGACCAGTGAGAGTGCGTACAATGTCAGCTAGCTTCCGCGAACCCGGACCGGGGGGGCAACCGTGAGAACATCGATATTCCAAGGCCAAAAAAAAAAGTGTCATCAATTGGTGCTATTCGAGCGCAGCGGAACCTGTAAGTGTAGCAGGGAGTTCCAATTGACGAGAAAGCAACCCCCTCCAAAGGTCTATACATAAGGTACACGAACCGCCTGGCCTTGGTTCCCTCTAAACTCGCTCGCCCCCTGGTCTAAATTTCTGTCGCGCGCCCGGCCAGGCGGTTCCCCTTCGTCATACTTTACAGCATCGTGCGCGCGGCTCTCCTTTCCTCCCAAACGTTATCCCCCACCAGGAAGAAGTAGTTTAGTGGTGCTTCTTCTGGACCTCCATGGTCTCAAAGGCCAGCCTCTCGGCCTCCTCAGCCTGGATTTGCTGGATGATGGGTCCGAGGTAGGGGTAGTCCTATAATCGAGGGTCAGTCCTCATGTGTCTCTTCGATTCAATCGTTCGGGATGCGCACCTCCTCAGGCTTGGTCCACTCGTTCTTGGGCAGGAGCTTGTGCTGGTAGGAGAGCTGGACGGCGCGGCGGATGCGGTAGACGCGGTCGTAGGACTCCTTGGGAGAGAGGCGCTTGAGGGCCTTCTGGACGATATCGGTCTCCTCCTCGATGAGGTCGTCGAATCTGCAGTCGAAGAAAAATTGGCAATTAGTTTCTATGTTGTCTTCCGCAGCCTCGGTGGCAATTGTTGTGGTCGGTTTGTCGAAGAGTTGCTTACCTCAAGCCGAGCTTGCGGTGGCCGGCAGCGTTGGCGTACCAGTTGGAGAAGGGGACGAAGATGCTCTTCAGGAAGGGACGGGCGAGAATGCCGTCGGCGAGCTGCTTGGAAATGAGCGAAGTCATTGTGGCGGCTGTGTGGTGCGTGGTGGGCGCGGAGAGGAGAGGTTTCGATATAATGCCGCGAAGTACGGTTTTGCGGATCGCCTGAGGTTGGGACTCTATGGGAAATTCGTGGAGCATCCCGGAGAGGCGCAACGATTCGGGACGGACAGGTCATGTGATCATCCTTGAGATTCCGGCACGCGCCACATCTCATGTGGCTCATGATTAGACAGAGTGGCTGGTGAGATGACCCGACAGCACGGACCACCAAGAGGCAGAGGTGCAGATTTCGTAATTGGATCCGGGGCCCGATGAGGTAATTGGAGCTACCAACGGGATGCCCGCCCACGATAGCACCGCAGACCCTGCTGCGGATGATTGGGAATTGCATTTTGTGGTGCTGGGCAAAGTCGCAGGGAACCGGCGGAGGTGGAGCTCCCCTTCTGTGGTCTGGAAGCTTGAAACTTTTTATTCTGGGCTTTTTGGGATTGCGATTCAGAGGTTTTGGACGTCGTCTGAGATGTCTTCTGGACACTTGGCGTCTCTTTCCTTTTCGGTTGCAGCTTTCCTCGCGAGTCACAAGAACATTTGCAACTGTTTGGAGCGAAATAGACATCTCACCAGATCACAAAGCTACCAGTCTTTAACTTGAGACAAACGATACTGCGTCATCTTCCGTTGCTGATCATCCAGGGCTGTAAACAAGAATTGAGAATATCGGCAGCTCCCGGGGGTTGAGCCAGCACCCGAGGAGAGCTTCCCGTCTTCCTCGGCGGTTCATTCGTAGTACTGATCTCTGCTCAACGGTAGAAAAGCAGCGGGCGCGTCATCGCGCAGGTCCCTTCCTTCAACAGCCCATCTCCCCCGTGGACCTGCTCCGGCACATCTTATCCAGCGCTTCAACTGCTCCTTCCTCCCTCCCAGCCCACTAGATTGCGCCAGCCTCCACCTGTAAGAGTACCCTGAACGTGGGGACGTCCTGCCAAAAAAGACAGCCGATAGCTCGCATCATTTTGCTCTCGTGCTCCGTCCCGCTCCACCTCGGCGCTTTTTCGCAATATCCAATCTCCAACTCCCCCGACTGCGCTCCTACTGCGTACCGTACCGACTACCACCACCACCACCACCACCACCTCTCGTCCTGCTCCCCTTCTCCGCCGTCCGCCTCCTCTCTCACCCCTCACTTCCCGATCCCGCGTGCTTGGGAGCCTCCTTCTCGCCAAAACCGTTCTCGATTATCTGCCTAAAACAGCTTTTCCCCCGCAAGGCCAATGGGCTGCGATAACCGCTAGTCGTTCAGTGTCACGGCGGCGTGGGAGCGTTCCCCGCATACCGGGACACTTGGGAAGGTCAAGCATCTACCCAGCTACCAGAGCGAGACGTACACGACAGGCACGAACGGAGAGACGGCCAAAGAGAAAAGACGGCCAAAGAAGCAGCACGAAAGTCGAACAAATCACGACGAATACACCGAGAGAACCGGCTCTAGTTTACCCGCACTTTGCTTCGCATCCAGTTCTCCGAGAACCAGCACACATAGCGGGACATCGCCGCCTTTTCCTTGCTGATACCGTACCCAGCTTGCGCCTAACCTCCGCACTTCTGAATCCCAATCATCCTCAACAGTGAGAGGGGATGTCTCACGACGAACAACCCGACGCTGAACGAAGCGCACCGCACCATAACGACGAAGAATATGGGCCTTACCCGACCTCGACATATCCCAACTACAGCAGCTCGAGAGCGTACCCAGCCACGGCTCCTGCCCGCGCGGCGATAGCTGCTATTGAAGAGGCCGTTGCTGTCATGCCCGACAACGAGACGATTACTGCCTTTGAGCGGTGGGCAGCTGGCGCTTCCGATGCCCAGTTCAACGCCCTGTCCGGTGCCGTGGGAGGCTTTACCTCGGGCGTTGTTACGTGCCCGCTCGACGTTATCAAGACCAAATTGCAAGCCCAAGGCGGCTTCAACCCAGTTGAGAAAGGCAGACATGTCGGACATGGTCCGAAGCTCTACAATGGACTGCTTGGCACCGCCCGTGTGATTTGGAAGGACGAGGGAATACGCGGCATGTACAGGGGACTCGGCCCGATAGTACTGGGTTATTTGCCCACCTGGGCTGTATGGTTTACCGTCTACAATAAGAGCAAGGACTGGTTGAAGCACCGTCATGGTAAGTAGGATTATCTGCCATTGGTGCGTTCTGGGAGTCATGTTGGCTGACTCGAGATGACAGACAACACGGTGTTGATCAACTTTTGGTCATCCATCATCGCTGGTGCCAGTAGCACTGTCGTCACGAATCCCATTTGGGTCATCAAGACTCGCTTGATGTCACAAAGCGTTGCCCATGACCCGGGCAAGTATCATTCGCAGTTCCCGAGATCGGGCAACACCCCAACTTCCAGACCGACGAATCACAGCTCATGGCACTACCGGTCAACAATCGATGCGGCCCGCAAAATGTACACTTCCGAAGGCGTTCTTTCCTTCTACTCTGGTCTCACACCCGCCTTGCTGGGACTCACGCATGTGGCAGTGCAATTTCCAGCGTATGAGTATCTGAAAACGAGGTTCACTGGTCAGGGTATGGGAGAGCCGACGCAGGGCGATTCGCAAGAGTCGCAATGGATGGGCGTGCTTGGTGCTTCGATATTATCGAAGATCATGGCGAGCAGTGCCACATACCCTCACGAGGTTATCCGCACGAGGCTGCAGACACAAAGAAAGCCCGTCGGAGGCGCCGAGTACCTACAAGGTCTGGGGATCAAGGTCCCCTTATCCGAGGACGGCAAACCGCAGCAACCGTTATCACCAAAGTATCGCGGCGTGGTCAGCACCTTCCGGACAATCCTCAAAGAGGAGGGCTGGAGGGCCTTCTACGCTGGCATGGGCACTAACATGATGCGAGCGGTGCCGGCCGCGACAGTGACGATGCTGACGTACGAGTTTGCTATGAAGCATTTGAATCATGCGAGGAGCGAGGGCAAGAGGAAACTGGGAAGGGGTACACCTGCCGAGCCATGATCTGGTAGGGCAGAAGCCAGAGAGAGCGGTCTCATTTTGAAGAAGACAGAAGTGGAGAGAAACTTGTCAAGACAATATGTGCGGTTTAACAGTCTCGAGGGGAAAAGAGAAGATGTTGAGATTAGGAAATGGGGATGGGATTTTCCAGATACCCTTAACTTTGGTCGTCAGGTATAGACAAACTCGATTCAGGTCACGGAAACCAAGTAATAGTTCCCTTTTCTTTACTTGAGAGATGGTACTTCCGACCTATCCCTTCCTCATCTTCATCGCATCCAAACGATGGTTTTCTTTTCTAGTTCACAAACGATTTCGGATACCTAAGGTAGTTCATAGTTGAGAAGCAGGGAGCATGAGCATGCATGGCTTTGTTTATTCCTACCGACTGGGAGTAGGGCGGCTCACTCTTGTAGCATTACATTGGTTTGGCGCGGAGTATACAAGGAGTTCGATACAAACACACACTGAAGCCATATTTGTGTGTTTTCTTCTCTTTTGGTATTTAGCAGCCCGCAGTTGCCAGAGACAGAAACGTGGGCAGAGAAGCGAGGGGGTATAACTACATTAGAAAACCGTGAGACAAACTCCAGAAAAGAGAAACGAAAATAACCCGCGAAGCTCCCATGCTTTCCTCCTTGCCCTTGAATTAGCTTTTGGTCTGCAACTCCTGGTACAGAGGGCCAGTGATCGATCCTGTGGGAGATGTGGCTTCCTCTGTGTCTATCCGGTGAACCCGTCGCGCTGCGTTATGCAACACAATATTGTCCTGGCGTAACGTTCATACTACCAAAGCATTGGGCATCTCAGGACGGGCTACCGTTGCTGGGTCCATGGCTCGGGCCGTGAGGATGTCTCTGCGCAAACGTCAGTTACTTGACCTCGGTATTCCTACTGCTGTATAGCATGTTCTAAGGGGGAGATGGAAGATGGGCAGACGTACGGCCTGATCACGCGCCGAGCGGATTGAAGAGCGGGTATACCTGGTTCGTTATCAGCATACCATTTCACGATCTTTCTGAATGGGTTCAAACTCGGATGAGACGCAGCATCACGCGATATTTGAGAGGGAGAGAGAGGAAGCTCTGATTATGAGACTTACGCAAAGAGGATACAGGCCATCGTGAAGGCAGCTAGAGGAGCCGTGATGGTCTGTGGGGAAGAGGTTTGTCAGTCAGGAGGTTTCCCGTGGGGACGGGTTTCTTGTATTTTCTTGGCTGAATTTCCCTTACCTTTGGCGTTAGGTTTCCCTTCTTCATCTTCTGAGCATCGCCCGACCGAGGACGTATGTTATAGTGTGTTTTGGGATGCGGTGAGATTTGAGGTTTCGTGAGGTGTGAGAAGGGGTGTGTAAGTGAGGTGAGTGGGATCATGGATGAGATGTGGATGGGCTGATTATGGTTAGAGGATTGGGGACCGGTGGAGTTATGCATGTATCCGGAATGGGGAAGTGATTATAGGCATATGAGGTTGGCTTTGCTCTGGAGGGGTTGTTGAATCAGGTTTCGTTCTCTTGTGTTCAGGGGCACGTTTTATAATGGTAAAAGTTTGACAAGAGAAATGGATAAGTGTAGTTTCAGCAATGGTAATGCCTTTTTAGTATAAGCGCTTTCACGTTGATGAGAGACTGATGATTGGTGTTTTGGCTTATCGGGGCTTGACTTACACCACCGGCACGTTGTTGTTCACCCGAAGTATCTTACCATAGTCAAAGGTATGCAAAGAGAGGTGATAGAGACAAAACATGATGAGACAGACATGAGTAGTGCGAGTAAACCTCTGCACCATTTGAATTGGGCTTTGAGTAGACGAACCTTTTCCATCAACTCAGTCTGATGGTGCAAGGATGCGAAGAAGTCGGAGAAAAGCGGCCTTCACATGAGCAGCGGAATGAGAGTGGACCCACACGTGAAATCAACGGGATTCTTTGTTGCGTCTGCCAAAAAGGAGTGAAAAAGGAGGGATTGGCGGTAAATAATCGTGGAGGTTATCCAAGTTCCGCAACACCACGGATTCTCCAAAACCCCCAAAAGGTTAAGCTTGTGATAGCTTCACATGACAAGAGTGGGATTCGAACCCACGCCAATTACTTGACTAGCACCTGAAGCTAGCGCCTTAGACCGCTCGGCCATCTTGCCTTCATGTTATTGTTGGAATTCAGGACTCGGGTGGAGTTTATGGTAGATTTGCTGCGGGTCGTGGTGGGCGGATCATGCTCAACGGAGATATCTTGTTAAGTGGCAACGACGTCTAAAGTGCTCTAAGAGGATAGTAGGGGTTACCTATTAAATGATACGATGATCTCGCAAGCACCTTCGGCCGCTTCATGAGGAATGATGCTAACCGTCAGCTCTTGTTCCCTACCATCAGACAGTCTGATGTTGCGCGTCGCCGGAGTCGTGCTTGTTGCGAAGTACTCTGCTGGGCATAGTGACACAGACGGCCACCATCGAGGCCCTGTCTCGTGATGACCTTCTATGACCATATTCAACATGTTGATGACACCTGCGTACGGCATTGAATTTTCATCCCATTCGTCATCGAGTCGATCGATGATCCATCTACCCATTTCATCGTCATGATAATTGAGCAAGGCTGCGTAACGTTCGTGAGGCCTTGAGGATGTCTGTCTAGCGAAGGCAGTGACGAGTAGAACTTTCTCGCTCGAATGGAGGGAGAAATGTAGGAAACGAGCGTCGTATATCCGGTGGACTGATTCCTCCTTGACTTTGTCGAGAAAGGTTCGATTTAGTCCATCCCAAAGCGCTTTAGGTTCTGCCCCGAGGATCTCGACTGGAGTTCCGCCCATAGGCCGGGTATCGACAGAAATAAAAATTGAATTCCTCAATCTGATATCCTGCAATTCCAAAGCTGCTTCGGAAGTCAAGTGACGTACCAGCTTAAGCGGCTTGGCTCTCTCGTCGTACGAATCCATGGTTAACTCTGCTATCTCTGGCAAACTTGCTGAACGTTGGCTCCGGCGAACAAGGAGTGAACCATGCTCTGCGACCAGAGTCCACGGCCTGTGACGCACAAAACCGGATGGTGTCTTGGCAATCATGATGCCGACTGAAATCCAGCCGCCGCCGTTATATGGGCTTGAAGACATTGGCCCTAACAATTGTGGATCGATGAAGCTGTGATATAGCTGCATTATGTATTCTGCTTCGCCTCGGGAGACAATTTCTTCTTCAAAGCGGTCACAGTAACAGAGCACAGTCTTAATTGAAACCTTCGTTCTGGTCACGCCAACTTCAGGGTCTTCAGACAGCCTTGGCCTGCTGACTAGCTTGATTTTCGAGCATACGAGAAAATCAGATGGTGACTTCGCAAGCAGTCCGCTGTATTCTTCTCGACGTTCGGGGTCCGAGACAGTTGAGGTCCAGGCGAGTAGAGAGAGGTCGTTTGTTTCTTGGAGAATCTCAGACTGCAGCCGCGCGAAGGCTTTCTCTCCTTCGCCGTACAGTAAGGGCATGTTGATACCGAATATTCCGAGAAGGCAGTATGCAGAGTCCTCAATCCGAGTAGTTTGACGCTTTGAGGCCCAAGACATGCGAGTTGCAACGGGGATCTTGAGAAGAGGAGCCTTGCCAATAAGGATGGCCTCGTCGATGCCTGTGATGGACGATAAGAGGGTGGACAGAGTCTCCTTGGAACCAAGCAGCTGCCAGGATGCATTGTAGAAAGTGACAACCTTTGGCGCCAGCAGCTCTTGCAAAGTCCAACCCCGGATGAACCACCGGGAATCAGCTAAGCTTTCGAGGAAAGTGGCCGAGCTAGACAAATCGTCCATATCGGAGAGGTAGGCGAAACAGACCCACGACCGATTGTACCAGCGGAACATTGAGTTGATGGCCTCGGATAGTTCAGCGCTGGACGTTTTGTCGATGCAGCAAGTGTCGACCCATACGTAGCCCAAGTCGAGGGATTTGGCCACTCGGCATGTGTTGTAAATCTTGAGGTAACAGGCCTTTCTCCAGACATTGTCGTCTCTTTGGTATTTGAGTTCCCGGAAAGACACTTCTTCGCTGCCCCAGGTATGAGAGAGGATGGCGTAAGGGAAGTCTGGCTCAATAAAATCCTCCAGCTCAAACGTATTGACGTTAATCAGCCACATGACTTGGCGGTACTTGCAGCCAAATAGGAACGAAGGATATAAGAAAGAGGTTTTGTCTTGCAGATGATGAGGAAACTGATGTGCTCATTGGCGAGCGTAAGGTGTTGCTTCAGGGCGAAAAAGACAGATGAGTTTTTCCAATAGATTGTTGCCTCACTTGAGGCGTACCTACTTGAACACGTAAGACAGAGTCAACGAATTAGAACTGCAGGCAGCAGTGGGAAAGATGTTGACATATCAAAAGGTGCATATGCATCCGCTCAGTGTTGGAAGGCACCTACGCATTGCGCCTACCTAAGGTACTCCAGGATCTGGCTTCCGCCTGCTTCTCACATCTTGGAAGACGCATCGCTGGATCTGTATCCTCACCAGGTCGATGATGGCATCTCGAACCACTGACAGTCAACGGAGCAAAGTAAGATATAGTAAAGGAAATAAGAGGACGGGCGCAAGGCACGGTGTGTAAGAGACGAAAGTGTCAATGACGGCTGGTTGCTCGGCAGGTGAGACAGCGTACTTAATCTCACATCGGTGACATCGGCTTTTAGGCCCAGCCATCTGGTGTTTCCCCCCACAGCAAGCCCGACGCCGGACGGGCACCAGAACGTGCGCTCCCTTGGAGGCTAACTTCACTAAGACGGCCAGGTCGGGGTCGAGGAACGCACGGGCAATGGTCGAAAAGCTTACTGGGCGATGGACAGGGGTGCGAGGACTTTCTTCACTGCTGAGAATGAGGGAAATGGCAGATGAGAGGTTAAGAGAGGTCGGGCGGCAGGGAAACAGCCGAGAGCACGAAAGGCACGAACTGGTGAACCTGCACCTCTTGCTCAATGCTGAGTGTTGCACTGCTGGCTGACCTTGCTTGCTCTCATTTTGGGAGAATCCCAGACACGCAGATTCCGAGGCAGCACCCTTCAGAGGTAGAGCAACCATACAACGTTGACACGGCACCACCACCACCCCCGCCCCAGAAACAGCAACGGCTAATAGTACCGCTGCTCGCGGCGACCCGAGCTTAATAATTAGGCTGAGCCGGACAGAAAGGAGAGACAGAAAGAGGAGGGGAGACTGGACGTGAGTGGGAAGGGAAGAGAAGAGAAGAGAGAGACACTGGACCGAGACAGAGAGACAGACTGGGGACGCCCGCACCCACACCAGCACCAGCACCAGCACCCGCGACGCACCGCACCGCACCGCCAAAATGCAGCAACGCAACACGGCAGGAAATCTGCATCGCATCAGCCCCCTGGTCCCGGCTGAAGCTCTGGCCACGGCCGCCTGTGATTGGCTCATCTCGAGGACGTCCTCTTCGACCTCCTGTTTACCTCTCAACTTCCCTCGATTCCTGTAACCCCCTCCCATCTCTTGCAATTTCGCATTCTTTTCCCATCGCATCTGGATCGCATCACCAAAGCATCGCCTCTGTTAAAGTCGCACACTCTCTGCGATCTCCCCATTGTATACCTCTATACGGATACCTGTACCCATCATACACAGCATATATCCTAGCTGAGTCTATATATACCATGCCTGTCGAGCTTCGCAAGCGCAAGGCCCCCGAGCCTGCTCCGGCTCCGGCGCCCAAGAAGGCCTCGTCCAAGGTCGCCAAGGCGGCCGAGAAGGTCAAGGGCGCCGTCAAGGGCAAGGCCGAGAAGCCCGCCGAGAAGCCTGCTGAAAAGGTTACCGAGAAGCCCGTCGAGAAGCCCGCCGCTGCCAATGGCTCCGGCAAGAAGGTCAAGGCGGTTAAGGGTGAGACAATCGACCTCGACGGCTTCGGCGGCGACATTGAGACCAACGATGGCGAGAAGACGACCCTCAAGGAGCTCGTCGACAAGAGCAAGGCCGGCGTCGTCCTCTTCACCTATCCGAAAGCCTCGACTCCCGGATGTGAGTGTGTCCCTGCAGCGATACATGCTTGGTAATAACTACCTCGAGTCGGATTCATCATGCTAACGAGCTTTTGATATCCAGGCACCAAGCAAGCCTGCCTTTTCAGAGACTCGTACGAGCCCCTCACCAAGACGGGTTTCGCCATCTACGGCCTGTCCATGGACTCGCCCAAGGCCAATACCACCTTCAAGGAGAAGCAGAAGCTGCCTTACCCGCTGCTCTGCGACCCCAAGGCCACTTTGATTGCTGCCATTGGCTTGAAGAAGCCGCCCAAGAGCACCCAGCGCGGCGTCTTTGTCGTGGACAAGGCCGGCGAGGTCCTCATCGCCGAGCCCGGTAGCCCCGCGGGCACCGTCGACGTCGTCACGGCACTGATCGAGGGCGGCGATGTCGAGGGTGCCGAAGAGGCCGCGACCGAGGCGCCTGCCGCCGATGCCGAGGAGGAAGAGGCGGCGGCTAACGGAGAGGTCAAGGCCGACGAGGAGAAGAAAGAGGAGGCCGCCGATGAGGATGACAAGAAGGATGAGAAGAAGGACGAGTGATTGGGTCATGGAGCTGCAGTGTAAGTATAATTTCGTGACGGAAAATGCGTTTGCAATTGGAGGGCCTGGACAAGGCAAGGCGAAGCAGGATTTTCTTGTATCCGTATAGTAGCTGGGAATTGATTGTCTGGCGTTGGGCGTGTGCATTGCCTTTTTGACTCTTCGTTGGCACATTCGAGATGCACAGCTCTGCAATGTGTTGCGAAATTGCGTGCCATCGTGACCCACGGCCAATTCGATGCGATGAACCCCCCGGAAATTCCAGCGATGTAGCTTTACAAGGGGAAGTGGTGAAGTGGATACTTTGGTCCAGGAGCTGGTGGTGCTGGGTTGCAAATTCAAGCACGGCTATTGCTTCGACCGGCAAAACCTCGGCCCTCCGGTTCCTTGCCAGAAACTGGAGCACTCTCTCCCGTCCCCGAACCAAGCCCCAGGCGCCGGAACGCTCACATCCAACCTCAAGCTGGTCATCGAACCGTTTGCCAATCGAAACCCGCCTCCCCAAATCTCCCCTCCACCGTCTACGACGTCGCCAAAGATGGCCTCCAAGGCAATTGCGAAGGCTGCTGCAGGCGGTCTCGTGGAGATCTCCCAGGTACGAGCCTCAATTGATCCTGCGAAAAAGCAGGGAAAACCAAACACCATCACGAACCATCACGACCACCATACACACCCACCACCTTCCGAAGAACCATTGAACGATCTCAATTGAGCCAACAGTAGCTAACCTCGTCTCCTTGCCCTCCTACAGAAGCACACTCTTCAGTCCACGGGCATCTGGGAACGCATCCGCCGCTCCCTGGCCATCGACCCCAACCGCTCCTCCGGCGTGCCCTTGAACCCGACCTTCCGCAACCCGACACCGGGCGCCAACGACCCCCTGGCCTACGACGACCCCGTCACCGTCCCCGCGGGCGACATCGCCGACAACCCGTACTGGAAGCGCGACGCCCGCCGCAACTACCCGGCCATCAGCGTCGTCAACCAGGCCGACGTCGTCGGCCTGCTGGCCGTCGGGTCCGCCGCCAACCCGCGCGTCGAGCTCATCGGCGAGGCGGGCGAGAAGGCCCTCGTCGCGGCCAAGGAGGAGGGAAAGACCACAGGAATCGCAGCCTACCTCGAGAAGAACGCCGCGCAGGGCGCCGTCGAGGCGAGCAAGGAGGCGCTGTTTACGAATGGGTTGCCGCCGACGCCGAGTGGTGAGGATTTGAAGAGCGGAAAGTGGGATGTGCACAAATACAAGGTCAACGAGGAGCAGACCTACGGTGAAGGGTGAGTTTTGGTTCTTTCTCTTCTTAATTCTCCTTGGGAAGGAGGGGGGCCATCCTGTGGTTTGGTGACGATGAGGAACTTTGCTAACCGTGAGTGAACAGCTACCCTTGCCGGACTTTTGCTTGAGCAATTTGGGAGTCGAGGGATTCGCTGTACAGTGTGGAGAGAGGAGGGACAATTGTAAATATGAAGGGCACTAGATTCCATTGAAACGTTTTTCTTTTCTTCACTCGAGGTCTCTGTGCTACTCTGTCCGTCCGTTGGGTATATCACCCCCTTCTCATGATGTAGCCGTTATTGAAACTTCTACGGCCATCAACAAAACCACTTTCTAAAGTTTCTTCCTCAATAAGCCAAGAAACAGCAAGATATCAACCCCCCCCCCCCCGGGTCAAATTTCCTTGGCCTCAGGGACCTTTACATCGCCAGCAGCCGCAGCCTCCGGTGCAGAAACCACTTCACCCGTCATGCGCTCAATAATCTTGACTTTGCCCTGCGCCCTCTTCAACCTGTCGTCAAAGTCGTTTACGGCGTCGTCGCTGTTCTCCTTGGAGAGCGTGTCCGGCTCGACCAGCGCAAACGCCGTCGTGACGTTCTTTTCTAGTCTTGCATTGGATGGCAGCGGCGGTAGGGAGCAGGTCCTGTTTTGTGACTCTGATGGCGGCTCTGTTGATAGTTGGGCCTGCTCGGCCGAGCCTGAAACCGAGGCTGAGGCTGCTGCCGAAGAACTGGTCGGCTTCTTGGTGGTGCTGCTGTTCTTCTGGGGGAGGGAGAGTCTGTTTGCCCATACGACGGCGCGGGCGTGTATCCTGCCACTCTCGTAGAATTTCTCGTAGCCCTTTGCGAGGCCGACGGAGCGGCCCTCGATTTTGCCCGCTTGGATGCCGTCTTCGGTGCCTTGGCGGAAGCCCTCTGAGAAGAATTGGTCTTCGAGGGTGAGGACGTCGTCGAAGGGGTCCAGAGACATGGTAGGCGATGACTTTTATGTAAGGTGAATAGGTGGAACTTGGCTTGTTGGGATTGAACGCCTGAGAGTGCCTCTTCAGGTTGTAAGTCGTGGTGAGTCTTGGTAATTGACGTTGAGAGTTGATGGAGGGGTGCTCTGAAATGGTGGCGGGGCAAAATTGTCAAGTTTGACTCAGCGAGCTTGTTGGCTAGTGGTCAACACCCAAATGTTTCGACCCTCAACTTTTAAAGATGAAATCCTACGATGAGCAACCCAGCAACATGTAATTACATAAATACCTATGGATCAGGTTTCGTGTCTCCAAAAAGAAAAGTCATCACCCAAGAAGCGATCATGGGGAAAGTCTAATCCAACGGAACGTGGGGAATCGAATTCTAAGTCTACCTCATAACTAACATAGCAAAACCCTCAATTATACGGCCAATGTAGCAAGTCAAGTCTATATGATTGCTTCTCTACTGCAACCCGAAAAACATACCACCATTAGCACAAACAACCTGTCCCGTGCACCACGCAGAGTCCGCAGAGACAAGCATGCCCACAATACCCGCAATCTCCCCAACATACGCCGGCCTCCCGCCCTCCTCCTCAGCGGCCTTGACCAGCTCGTCCGAGTCGATCCCCTTCCTCGCCTTCATCAGCGGCGCGTGCTCGATGAAGCCCTTGATGAAGCGCTTGAACTCGGGCGTGTTGCCCGCGTACATCTCGGTGAGCACGGGACCGGGGTTGATTGCGTTGACGGTGGCGTTCTCGCTGAGCTCGCGGGCCCATGTGCGCGTCATGGCCTCGAGGGCGGCCTTTGTGCCGCCGTAGACGCTCTGTTCGGGGAAGCCGGCGGAGGAGCTGACGGAGGACATGTTTACGATGCGGCCGGAGCGGTCGGTGGGCAGGTAGGGTTGGACGGCTTGGGTTAGGAGCAAGGGGCCGAGGACGTTTACGCGGTAGGAGACGTCGAATTGGGAGACTGTTATGGCGGGGAGGAGGTTGTTTTGGGCGACGCCTGCGTTGTTGATGAGGATGTCGATTTGGAATTTCTTGTCGGTGTTGAGCTTTTCGAAGTGGGCTTTTGCGGTTGCGACGAGGGATTGGGGTCCTTCGGGCGTGCCCATGTCGGCTTGGACCGCGAGGGTTTGGATGTTGTGTTTTGTGCTAAGGTCTGTTGCGAGTTGTTCGGCTGGGGATTTGGAGGAGGGCGAGGTGTAGCCCAGGATGAGGTTGCAGCCTTTTGCGGCGAGGTGCTCGACGATGGCGACGCCGATGCCTGGATGGTGAGTTTGCGTTAGATGGTGGGTGATCCCATGAAGCTTGTCGTTATGAAAGTCTTACCTCGAGAGGCGCCGGTCACGATTCCGAGCTTGCCATCGAGAGAACGAGACATTGTGATGGAGCTTTCGAACAGTTGCTGACTCCTTGCGAGTTGATTACGTTTGTAAGCAGAGAAAGGGAGCAGGAGTATGTTTGCAGTATCAAAGAAGACAAGACGAGAGACACAGAGAAGAGTCCGGTAAAGGTTCACGATGAAAAGAGAACGGGAGCCCAGGGATGCTTCTTATAAGCTACCTAGACTATGGAGTACAGATACCTTACCTTACTCAGGGACTGGAAACCCTACAGGCCTACCTAGGCAGGGTTCGATTGTCCCGAATGAGTAATGCTAGCAGCTCTCGTGACCCATCAGAAACTTGTTGAGCGACGAAGCAGTTCCCGCCGGCACGTTCCATTGGGCGGGATCTGAACTTGTCAGGTCTTGATGTCGTGGGACGTGGATGGATGGGGGAACTCCAGTCGGTGTTTCTGGGTGAAAGCTACCCCGCTATCGCAGAGCTATGCGCTGGAGTTTCCGTCTGTTGTGCCCCGCGGTCGGTGGGCATCCCACACCTGGCACACCCCCACGTCATTCTCCCGCGCCAATCCTGGGCCGTGGGCTCGACGCCGCCCGGGGGACCACGATTTTTGGTGGTCCTGGATCATCGTGGATTAGCGTTTTGTCTTTGAGGACCAGGAGGGCCCTTTCTGGCTGGACTTTTGTGTTGGACTGAGATATGTACTTGACCATTTCCGAATTTCAGAAGCGCTATGAGAATGGAATAAAAGCAAAGTCCGATATCACCGCACAACTGAGAGTATTCCGGCTTGCATACAAATGGTACCTAGTATCCGAAAGCGGACATGAACCTCAATCACTTACCCAAAGCTCGTGTACTCGTAACTTCTAATTGATGGAAACAGATATTTAAAATATGAGAATGTGGATGTCTGTGCATGTATTTCAACAGATAGAGTCATGCTGATCAAGGGCTCTTCCACCAGTCTTGCAAACAGGAAATACTTGTCTGATAGACGGGGAAGCTTTGATAGTGTCTTAGGGCGTAAATTTGAAGGCTGCCAGCATAAGGTTGATTCGGCTAAGTCTACACAGGCCTTTTCTCTGAGAGGCACATCAATAAACTGGAAAGCAGTGGAATATCGTTGCGAATCAGAGCGTTATGGATTCTCAGGCTTCATGTCGAGATTCATTGATGGCACCAACCACCAAAAACGACTAGAACCAGAGTTTGAGAGAAATACACGTAAATGAAGCTCTTCGATGGTATTCTGGACAAAATATTGCAAATTATTTGTAACATGGTATCATTTGACGTTCACAACCTGAGAGGCTTGCACCAAGGTTTGCGAAAATATGGCAAAGTTCTTGTTCATCACAAGTTCTTGGACAGCGTAGCTTGTATAGAAATACCAGAGCTGAGCATCTGGCGGGGCAGTTTTGAGCGACGCTCGGAGCCTTGTGCGGCGGTGGTGGGGTTCTTGCAGCCACCTCATGGTCCAACGACCAGGGTCTTTCCAAAAGTCTACACCACACTCCCCTCCTCAGCGTCTCCCATCGCGGAATCAACCCACCACCACCTCGACTCTTCAGCCTTGCGCTCAAAGCTCCCGTCAGTTCCAACTGAACCCACGTCCGTTCATTTACAGCCCCCACGACCCAGACACAACCGCCCACCATGGATATCCGCCTCCTCAAGCCCGCCGACCTCCCCCTCATACAGCACGCCAACCTCGAGAACCTGCCCGAGAACTACTTCCTAAAGTACTACCTCTACCACGCCCTCTCGTGGCCCCAGCTCAGCTATGTTGCCGTCGACGTCTCCCGCCCCAAGCGCACCCCCTACGACTACCCCAAGATCGTCGGTTACGTCCTCGCCAAGATGGAGGAGGAGCCCACCGACGGCGTCGCCCACGGCCACATCACCAGTCTCAGCGTCATGCGCACCCACCGCCGTCTAGGTATCGCCGAGAAGCTGATGCGCCAAAGTCGTACGTCTTGCCCCTGTCCACCCCTCCAAGCTACCTTTCCACCGTTCCCAAGCTCCTTTTTCGGCATTCTTATTCACCGACTGACTGACTGACACACACCACAGAACTCGCCATGGTCGAGACCTTCGGCGCCCAATACGTCTCCCTCCACGTCCGCGTATCCAACCAGGCCGCCATCCACCTCTACCGCGACACCCTCGGCTTCAAGAACGAAAAGACGGAGAGCAAATACTACGCCGACGGCGAGGACGCCTACTGCATGAAGCTCGACCTGGGCTACATCCGCGAGCAGATCCAGGACGAGCGCGACCGCGAGGAGGAGGAAGCCGCGGGTGAAGCTGCGGACGAAGGCGAGGCCGTGGGCGATGTTGGGCGCGATCCGAATGCGCCTGCACCCTCTGCTGCTGATAAGAAGCGCAAGGTCAAGGTCGGTCGCGGGTTGGGTGTTGGGGAGCTCGTTGAGAAGAATGAGAGCAAGAACTAAGGTGGAGCTCCCTGGGGCAGAGTTGGCCAGATTCTCGCTCTGATCGCTATGAGATGGGCTGTGATGAACCGGGCGCGGGCAAAAGATTTGCTCCTTTCCTCACTTTTGGGACAGCGTAAGCGTCTGTTCGTGGCTTGGGTGGGAAAAGCATCAGGCAGATGGCACTTGGCAGGTTGATGACGCAGCTTTTCGAACTGTTACCGCCATGTGGTTCCGAAATTTTCGTTGTAATCTCTCATGCCATCAGGAGGACAGACGGAAATGTAGAGAGCTCAATGTTGGGACGAGAATGAGGTGGCTAGCACGTCTATACGAGCTTGACCTGTGCAGTGGAGTTCAAAAGCTTTATACGATCATGTTCATGACTGGGTTATGGCGCATCATAGCAAGGTACCCAAAACAAGACAATAGACGAGGCCATTGGTGGCGGTATCAAATGGAAAGAAAAGTTTCCTTGTTATCTCTACATACTATACACTTGTCCGGTTCCTTGTCCATGAGGTATGTAAATAAGTATGAGAGTGTGTATGTGGACTATCTACCACACCCCAGACTTCTGATCCTCCGCGGCCAACTCTCGCGCAAACTCCGCGTCCGCCTCGACCTTGAGTTTTTCGATATTCCTCGACAACTCGTCAATCTCCTCCTCTAGGTGCTGCGTATCGTCATCGCCGCCTCTCCCGCCGCATCCCCCACCACGGCCCCGGCCCCAGCCTCGACCACCGCCGCAGCGTCCTCTTCCGGGACTGCTATTCCGCATCTCGGTCCTCGCTTTGTCTAGCTCCTCCACCCTCCTGGCGATGTCCTTCTCCATCTCCTCCACCACCTTGAAAAGCGCCTGGGACGAGGGCGGTGTTGCCGTGGATGGGGCAGGGGTCATGCCACCGCCGCCGTTGATGCTGGGGCTCCTGTTACCCGCTGCTGGCACTGGCGGCACTGCTGAGAATGACCATGACCCGGGCAACCCTCCCCAGGGACCAGGACCAGGAGGACCAGGATGACCAGGAGGACCACTGCCTGGGAAACCACCCGGCATGGAACCTCTACCCGGCCCTGGAGGTCCCCACGGTATGCTCCAAACATTCGGCACAGGAGATGCGTTATTGGGGAAGTTGGAGATCGGGGGAGTGCCGTGTACCACGGGTGGCGGGGGAACGTGAACACCAATCGGCGGGACAAACACTGTCGGCCCTCCCCACGGCGCCGGTCCGGGACCGTGATGTTGCTGGTGTTGTTGATTTTGTTGATGCTGCTGCTGTTGTTGATGCTGTTGGTGTTGCTGCTGCTGCTGTTGGCTGTGTCGACGCTGCTGCTCTTGATGTTGTCTTTGCTGCTCTTGGTGTCGTCTCTGCTGCTCCTGATGCTGTCTTTGCTGTTCCTGGTGATGTCTCTGTTGCGCCTGGTGCTGCTGCTGTTGCTGCTGGTGTCGTTGGTGCTCTAGCTGATGTCGACGTTGGTGATCATGGTGATTAGGATCTCCTCCGGGTCCACCACGACCGCCGCTCCTCCGCGCTTCTCTTTGTGCTCCCCTTTGCTCCCGCCTCGCTTCCCTATTCTCCCTCCTGCTTTCTCTCCTCTCCTCCCTCCGCTCCCTCTTCTCCTCTTTTCTCCTCGCGCGCCGTTCCTTCCGCTTCTCCTTGCGCGTTGCCCGCTGCTGGCGTTTGAGTTTGCGCCAGTCCTGCGTGATGCTTCTAATTTCCGCTCTGAGGGCCTTCTCCTCAGCCTTTTTCGACGCAGCAGTAGCTGCTGTTGCTGTACCTTCTGGTCCTTTCTCTGGCTGCTGCTGAGATTGCGTCGCCGCTGTGGACCCGGCGGAACGTATGTCCTCGCGGAGCTGCGCAATATCGTCTTTCGTCACGGGCTGTTCTGGGTGTGATAGCCAAGTGGTGATACGCTGCTTGTAGATGGGGAGCTGTGAGGGATAGAGGTCTTCGTAGTCTGGCAGTGAGCCGACGGAGGATGCTGAGGATGCTGAGGATGAAGAAGAGGCGGAGGAGGTTGAGATGGAGCGCTGGTCTGAGGGGTACCGGCCGGGAGGTCGACCGCGGCCTGCTACTCCGCCTCTGCCGCCATCTCCGCTCTCATGGCGAGCGTGTTGTTGTTCTGGGCCGCTGCCTTGGTAGAAGGGATGCTGTGGGTTCGGATGTGGAATGATAGGTGGCTGAGGGTGAGGTGGCCCTGTCGGGGAAAAGGGTCCTGGAACATGGCCGGTACCGCCAAACATGGGCACCGGTGGCGGACCCGGAGGTGCAGGCGGCGGAGGAGGGGCCCACCCGGGTCCGGCATAATGTGCTTGCGCACGCGGCGTAGTGGTGCTTCCAAACCTGATGCCGTTCTCGTCCGCAATAAGGTTGCCTACTCGAATACCGTTGCTGCCTGCGACAATGCGGTCGCCAATGTTAATGCCGTCCGTGGAGACAGTGATACCGCCAAAGCTCCAGCTATTTCGTGATTCGTTGGAGCCAGACTGAGCTTGCTGCTGGGTTTGCATCGCGGGCCCTTGACCAGGATGCGCTGGGAACGGTATGGGCGTGGGACCGCCGCTGCCACTTCCATCACCGAGACCAAGATCACGGCTGCCGCCTCCGATAGCAGGATTCTCAGCGTTTCTGTCAAAGGACCGGTCCCACGCGCCCGGCATGTGCAAATCGTCCTCCGCTACCTCAGGTACCAGCGTGATGAGCATGCCCCTGGGCCGGAAGAACCCCTCGTTCCATTGCGCGACCACACCCTCTGCTTCCTCCCTCCTCGTGCCCGAAGCAGCGGCCGCCGCGCTGGGATCGGTGTCCCTGTCAGCGCGGATCTGATCCAGTTGCGCCGAAGCGTGAGCACTACCGCCGCTGATGCTCTGCCCTGTACCGTGTCCATTCGATGTGGCAGCAGCAGCGGCAGCAAGAGCTTCCTCCTCGGCCTGCAGCTTACGATCGATGACGGCCTCGTTCCGCGCTGCAGCGTGGTGCGGTATCAGGCAATTCAGGAACGTCGCCCAGTCCTGCTGCGTGACGTCGCGAGGGGCCCAGGCCGGGGAGTAGGGTACGTCGTCCGGTGTCGAGGTCGGGGTGACGGTCAGTGCGTGGACGAGGAGCTGGTCCCTGGATGACGGAGCAAGTGCCGCGGGCGCCGGCCTGGATTCGAAATAGGATGCCGTGAACTCCGAGTACGCTGTTGTCGATGCCGATACAGACCCGGCGAAAGATTGAGACTGGTGAGATCCTCCTCCAGTCGCCGCGAGAGAGCGGCTGGAGAGGTCGAGGCTTGCATTCGAGCTATGATGGTGAACACCACCGCCGCCGCTGCTGCCTGGGCCACCGGTGCGGGGTGTCAATGGCGGGGTGTAGATGACTTCGCTGTGTGATGAGGCGTGCGAAGAGCCGCGCGATGCAGCGTCGTCGGCGCCATGATGAGACGAGATGTGTGGTGAGTTTGAGGGCGGATTAGACGGCCGGCCAGAGTTTGAGTAGATGTCTGTCTCGGAGTACGGTGGAGGAGGCACGTCGTCGAGTTCGGGGTCTCGCATGGCCGCCATTCGCGGTGGGGACCTGTGCTCGGTGTGGGATGATATGTTGTGAAGCTGGAAGCAGAGTTGTCGAGACTGGGAAATATCTGATTCGCGACGATGTTCAAATTATCAAATTGTTCACTGAACTGGTGGGTCAAGGAGAAGAGAGTAAGGTAGGTAGTCTGCGACGAGAGGTGAGATGGAAAAGAGGCCAAGATGAGTGAACCTAGTACTTTGAAAAACGGCACTACGGCACACGGCGGATGAAGAAAGTGTGGTAATACAAGGCACTTTGATGAGCTTATTAGCTAGCTGATTGTCGTAGCTTGGCTGGGCCAAGGTTGGGCCTTCCGTTGGCCGTTTGACTCAATCCTTCTCTCCTCCCCTCCATCATACTTCTCCAAATCTCAACCTTGCAAGAACAAATAGCTATGCTTTCCCACTAGCGAACCTCTCTGACCAGTTTGTCCCCCCGTTCGCGTAGCCTTACGACGTCTAATTCCCACCCGTCGAACGGTGAACCACAGTTCGTCACTCAATAGAGAGGGTCGGGGGTCAAACCCCACACCCCTCGGGAGCCCAAGCGGTGCGGCCGAGCCCACGCCAGGTAAAGATAAGCATCAACCTTGTTTGAGGGTGACCCTTGCGGTCCACGGCGTAGTCAAAAGTTGCGAGGGGCACGCGTTTGTTCGCAAACCCCGATTGTTCAAGGTTTCCCCTCCCCCAATGAAATGAAAAGCCACCGCCAAATTGAATCCTGGATGAAAGCAGCCCGCAGTCACTTTCTTCGAGAAGGCTCTCTATGCTGCAACGCGCTGACGCGGCCTCTTCGGAGGCAGCAATACGCCATCAGTGTAATCCCTCCACATCAAGCCACATAAGCCTGCAATCCAGTGGGTCTCTCTCCCATGCCGTTGGAAACGCCGCCGCGACCTCTCGAGCTTGTGTTACCCCTCCAAACTGAACGCCGTGCTGCCGAACCAACCGACCCTAGCCCTAGAGAGAAGGGGCCCAAGATTGAACCGCGAATTAGTATACTTATACAGAACCCAGGCTATGCATACGCCTGGTATCATTCAATAGCTGGGCCAGGGCTGAAAGTTCGCTTTCGTCTTTGGGCCACGAATCACCCCCACGGCCGCGGACGCCGCTGTCGCGTCCCCTGCAGCGTTAAACTTGCTAGGCTTTCCCCTAGAGACATATTCCAGAGGCAGGACTCATCGGTCAGCCTCCGTGCTCCAGAGATGGAAATCGACATCTTCTGGCTTGTAGTGATCCGCGATGATAGTGGACAGATGGTTCCGCGAGTGTGCGCCACTGTGAAGCATGTTAGTTTTGGCTCAACGCCGTCATGTTTGGGATCATGGACTTACAGATTGGTAATGTAGGTGTCGAGCAGCTCGGGAGGCACAAATTCACTAACTGCGCTGCGAACGTCGACACCGTTGACCATGGCTCCGTCTGCGAAGCTGACATGGCCCATAGAGCTTCCCCATTCTACGAGGCTTTCTTCGTCAAAGTAGCTCTCTGGACAGAGCTTGTAGACACCGCTGAGAATAATCACCGGGTTGCCCTGCTCCTTGGCTGCGCGTGCAATCACACCAGCGCCTGCATCTGTCAGGATGCCGCCGTTGGCCAAAACGGCTCTGGCTCCCAGAATCACCTTGTTAATCCGGGGCATGTAAGCCATCAGACCGCTGTTGAGGATGTTGATGGCACTGATGCCCGCTGCTGCAAGCTTCTTCCTGAAAGATGCATATGGCGGCTCCCCACCGGAGCAGGCAGCCGTTCCGGCAGTGATGAAGAGGGTGAACTTTCTTCTTGTTGCAGCGCGCAGGATGAACTTCTGGACCGTGGCTGAAGGCTGGTGCACCAACACATAGTCTCCGGGGTGAATCTGAACATCCGCAGCTCCTGCAATCTGGTCGTCCACCTGGCCGATCTCGTCCTTGAGCTCCTCGATACCCTCGCAGACCTCTGATCTCAGAGCGTGTACCCTAGTCGACTGTCCACGAAGGGGTGTCGAAGCGCCAGAGTCCTTGCCAAACGGCGATCCGGCCATGATGCCAGCAGTGTCCACTGGGGGCGACGCCTCGAGAAGGGAAAATAGAGACTTTGAGACGTGGAAAGAGCTCGCGGACGTGAGGAAACCGGGGCGAACTGGTCTTGGGCCGCTCGTGATGTAATCTGAACCGGCATCCTGCTTGGTATATGTAGAGGGAGGCCATTGGTGCTCCAGCTTGGAGGGGTCTGGCACTGCTGTCGTCGGGGTTCCTCCAACTTCTGTGGCAGTCTCACTAAAATCCTCGTTTCGGTCCTCGGCAGCCTCGTCTCGGATCAGGCTCAACACGCGTCTAACGATGTTGCCAACGACCAATTCCTTGGGCTGCGCGGCGATGAGGCGCAATCCAATCTGCTGTACCTTCTCCAGCAACGAGTCGACGTCGTTCCATTTCGACTTAGCCACGACCTGAAGGAGAATATGTGCGGTCGCGACAGCGCAGAGCTCGGAGCCCTGGATCTGCCGTCTTTTCAGGAGACTGGAGGATTCGAGAATTAGCATGGCGAAACCAGGATAGAAGAAGATTATGCGGCTGGCAAGATACGTACGAGATGAGACTGTCAATTGAAGCTTCCAAGGGTTTACCCTTGAGGGTTTTGAGGTACCGCTCGAGGTCCCCCGCGCTGGGCTTCACGGTAGCCATTTTCGGTGGTGGGTGCTGTCGCCGAAGTCAAGGTCCGATGTTGGGAGGGGTGGGAGTGAGTCGTCGCAAAGACTCTTCGGGATTGATCGATGGGGGTTACTGAAGTCGCAGGATATTCCGGAATGGTAATCTGGTAATCTGGCTGTCTTCAGTCACTGCACAATGTGGATGTACCGATCAATGGCCGTTGGTCTAGCTTTGGGCGTGGACTGTATGGAGAATTGGAAATTGTGCGCAAACGGTTGTGACTCAACTGTGAAGCTCAGAGAGGGACAATGAACGACCCCTGTCACGCTAAAAATTTCGAGGGGCATTGGATGACCACAAGCTCCGTCTCGCACCTCCCTCGACAATTGGACCAGCTGGCAACGGTAATTGACAGCCTTCGACGGCGGGCTAGTCTCGGCCCGAAGCAACCCGGATTGAGAGGAACACCCGTGGACCTCCAGGTGCCCCCAATGACACCTCAGCGGAAGCACTCCACTGCTCGACTACCCCTCCATCACTGCAAAATGACGTTGGCGCGCTGAATTTCTGCTGTAAGTGATGCGTTAGGGGCATCAAGCGGTTGGCTATCGCACTCGGGCTGCGAGCTGCCCGTCATCTACCAGGTTGACAGGAACCCTGAGGTTCCTTGCTTCTGGGTCGAAAATGTGCCCTGGAATGCCACCAACTGCTATGTCTCAAAAGCAAATAGGCCGTTCTGATATTAACCTCTTCATTTGGAATCTGATTTTGTTGCTAGTTGTCTCTGCTTCTCAGAGTCCCTGTCTGCAAAATTAGTCCACCCAAACATCCTAATGTTGTGTTCAGAGTGCTTCACTGTAAGTCAAGTAAACTGCGGCTTTATTCTATCGAATTTCTGAGGAGCTGGGAAACGTTCTCGATATACTTTATCAACACGACTTTTGTTCCAATGATTTACGAGAAAGCATGTGTGACATTGCGCCTATAGTGTCCATAGGAATAAGCGTAGAGGCAATGCATCAGGATGGCATGTCAAGTTGGCTCAGGTCAAACATCTATCTTATACCTCAACTTTCAACTAAAGTTTTTCTTCCCATCTCTGGCATCTGAAGCATTCTGGCAGTATCAGCGGTCTGTGGTAGGAATTCTTGTGAATTTCCGCAAATCATGTCCTAGGCTGCGACTTGGGTTGTGAGTTGAGACTAGAAAATGTGCCATTCAATTGACTTCTCGGAAGCAACCACACCCAACATGACAGGGCACTCGTACGAGCATCGGATGACAGAAATCATCTCTGTTATTAGAGGTGTAGACAATAGTCATGTATCTTGGCCGCGACTCTATTGAATTAGTGAAAGGTCTCCATATGGTTCTGGTTCAACGAGGGGTTTTTTCTCAGGTGGACAAAAGGAACTGCCTGGGCTTGGGATGAGAGCTCAGAGCAAATGGTTGAGCGGCATTAGAACACGGATACGAAGAGTGATGGATCGGAATTGCGATGCCCGAAAGAGGCCGTATTCCGCCAAAGATTTGGATGCTGCAGATTCAGAGTGCCCGCAGACAGCGGCGCCCCGATTCGTGCCCTGTCGGCCCTGTCGCTCGCTGTTCAATCAAACCCTCAACAACGACAGCAAAAGTGGAGTGGCTCTCTTTCACATGGGAAAAAGACGAGCACACAGTTCAAGATTACAGCCAGAGAGCAAGGTAGCTCGGTATCGGCTGATGGATGTTTTCAATCCTTTCACACAAATCCTTGCTATTATGAGCGAGACCTATGCCTGTGGCAGAGAAAGATACTGCTGGAGATGGTAACATAGAAAGGACATATGACATTGCAGGAAATAGTGTGTATGGAAAGGTCAACTGATTCATACCTATGTACCTTACAGGCTTAGCCAGGGAGTTCCGCAGGTACCTTACTATTATCCCACTCCTCATCCTGTCAGTTTGTGTTGGGGAAGATAGATACCTCTGAATGTGGGCTGAGGTACATCCATTACGTAGCCGCTTGGCGGCAGCTGGCCCGCTCATCACCCACGTCCTGCATCTTCAAAAAACTGCAACAGCGAGTGGAAAAGATGAGGCGGAAAGAGATAGTTGTCCAGTGGTCCAGTGGAATAGAGTGAACAATTCGACACGTGAACCTATCTTCATTGCCCATTCCCCCACAAGGGTCAGCAGTCAGTGTAACCCCACGGTCAGCCCTGGACCAATACCGCCAATACTGGCCGGCATCAAACCGTTATCCCAATGCCACCACGGTCCAACCCGGCCAAACCCAGCAGATTTCCATAGTGTTGAGCTGCTGCTGCTGCTGCTGCACCTACCTTACTGTTGCTCCCCTCCGCTTGCTTGCTTGCTTGCTCAGGTTCCTTTCCGCGGCTTCCACTCGCGCCTCTACCTCACCTCGTCTTGCTTCAACTACCTGTACCTAAGGTACTGGAATACTTGCCGGCACCTCCAATCACAGACCAGGTCACTGTCCTTTTCATCCATTGCCTTTCAACGCTACCGCATCCCGGCCGCCTCGATACCTCCAACTCCCGAAAGCCCGACTGACCCTTTTTGCGTCTTTCCTCCCCTCTCAAGGTCCAATCGACAGGTTTGCGCTGACGGCCACATATCACTTTAGCGTCTGTTAGCTGTCGACGGACGAACCTTTTTCACCAGCGCCACCACCTTGCGCTTTCATTTTCCTAGGCCTCGTTCGCTCATGGCGAGCTGATTGTTGCCGTTCCTTGGACTTGGGGGGAAACCATCTGGACAACCCACCGGCTTGCATTCCCCGACTACGAACACGACCACCACGACCACGACACAGTCATCGAGCACCTCACCTCAACCCCACGCAAGCCCCCTAAACATCACGGACTCAGCGGCATCCCTTTGGGACGATTGTCAACCCTACACTCGCTTCGCTTCTTGCAACTGCGGTGTATTCGAAATACTCGCTCGACGCCCGTTTCTCCTAACGCGACTGCTAATACATCGCCTCCTTCGTCGCGCGGAACGTCTGGAACATTCCTGACCAACGAAACCACCCCTTACTATCGACCCTCGACGTCTTCTGAACCCTCCCACTCCCGCAAGCGCAACCCGCCGTCAACCCTCCATGCCTCATGGATTGCATATCCTATCAAAGATGAACTCCCTGAATATTATAACCTCTCGCGTCTCTCCGCCGCCGAGTCCGGTTGCCTCGCGATCGAACTCCATTGGCTCCTTGGGATTGGCTGTCCAACCTGACAGCGACCAGCAAAGTGGCGAGGGCGCAGAAAAACAGGGCGACGACCAAGACGATGATGTCTTTCCCCTCGAAAAGACGGCTTTCGAACAGCGCAACGACGCCCATGGGGCATTAGACCTCGCGAGCGAAGCTACGCCGCTAATAGGAGGAGAATCGAAAGAAGCAGGGTTGAGATCAACTTCATGGCACTCATTGCCTCGGCGCATCGCTGCCGGCTTCATCAATTCCCTCCGCTGGGTGTTATCCACCCTTGCCGCCCCGGGCGTGTATTTGATTGCCTGCCTTTACGACGACGCAGGGGACTTCTCGCCCTTTTACCCATTCAAAAGATTATTCGGCTTGCACAATAAAAACAACAAGAAGCTCGCAACAGATTTCGCTGGCTCAGTGGACGAAAAGTCGGGCCGGCAGGGTAGCGCCGGATATGGAGGGGTTGCGTATTCAAGACCAGTGGGATCATCAGGTTCATCTTCTTCAGGCATATCTTCAGAATCAGACTCGGACGCCGATCGCCGACGCCGGGGCTCCTCCGGTCGCCACTCGCGCTCCAAGTCTGCAGCGGAAGAGATTGCGCCAGCACGGAGATCTATTCGTATTAAGCTTCACAGTGAGGATGCTCTTCCGCAACGCAAGCACCGAAAGACGCAGTCTGCGGCAGCACGGCCCAAGGGCAGTGGTGAATCTGGCTCTTCCGACATTTCCGCGCAACTCAAGTCTCCGACGTCTCCCGCAGGCGCGCTGACGAGATACCCCAAGACACCGGCCCCTCCTCGACCCTTGATTCCTCGACGACAGCCATCATACCTGAACCTCGAACCTTCGACCGACCCGAAGTACCAAAAGACTCTCATTCTGGACCTTGACGAAACCCTGATTCACAGCATGTCCAAGGGAGGACGCATGAGTACGGGACATATGGTTGAGGTCAGATTGAATCAGACGTACGTCGGTGCCGGAGGCCAAACATCGATCGGACCGCAGCATCCCATTCTGTACTGGGTTAACAAGCGTCCACACTGCGATGACTTCCTCCGTCGGGTAAGCACTGTTCCAGATGGTTGAACAAGTAGTTGGCGCTAATCGTGTGATGAAGGTTTGCAAATGGTATAATCTCGTCGTTTTCACGGCCTCGGTCCAGGAATATGCGGACCCCGTAATAGACTGGTTAGAGGCAGAGAGGAAATTCTTCTCGGCGCGATACTACAGACAGCACTGCACGTTCCGACAGGGAGCCTTCATCAAGGACCTTAGTTCTGTTGAGCCGGACTTGAGCAAGGTCATGATCTTGGATAATAGTCCACTGAGTTACATGTTCCATCAAGGTGTGTAATGGCGGTATACGATCTGTTTGTGGGAATTCGACTAACGAGGGCTTCGTCGCTAGATAACGCCATCCCTATCCAAGGCTGGATTAACGACCCGACAGACAATGATCTTTTGCATCTTGTGCCGCTGCTCGAGGGTCTCCAGTATGTGTCGGACGTGAGGGCGTTGCTTGCATTGCGTGGAGGCGAAGATGGTCAGCATATGGCGTAGAATTGGGCTGGGACTGTAGAAGGAAATCTGGTGTACTGGCATGGAATTGGCAAAGCAAACACCAGCGGCTTCAACTTCGTGGTGCAGCGGTGTATTAATAACATTTGGTAAAGGGACGGTAAGAGGAGTTATTGGGCGGCACGACTGCAAATGTCGGTACGATTCTGTAAAGCTTCAGGAATACATGCCAGGCCACCAGCCTTTTGTCGGTTGCCGACGTTCAGCGAAAGCACGTATTGTATAACATTGTTTCTGGGCGATTGAGCTTGTTTTTGATAATGTCAAGGTAAGGTAGACATCCGATGGGAGTTTGTGGACGTTGAGCCGTGGGCGAGCTAGACATTTTCCGACATTCCGTCCTTTTCTTGCCTTGTTTGTCCCTGAGCTAGAGCAGCTGGATTATGCACAGCTGACTGGAGGCGACCTTTCGAGAAACGAAATTCCATGCTGCAATGATACCATTCGTACGTCAGGTAGCTCAGCTACCCTTGCTAATGCGGTTTTTCTAGACTCGGCGGGAGTTATGTACATTGCAGAAGTTGGCAGGGCCTAGGAACCGGAAAAGAGGCGCAGTTTTCATGGACAAATTTGAATTGGCATTGGGCCTGGGAGTGCATGAGTGCCTGAGCACCATTTGCCTCGGGAATGGGGTGATGGGGGACACGGGAAGTGTGAAGCTGCACTAGCCACAACACAGGGAAGTCGCATCTCGATCGTTTTTTTCCCCCTCCAGATTTTCGTCAATCCCTCTCCACTGTGTTTGTTTACGACAACCTTACATAGTGCGGGTGAGAGCCACAGAGCCTGAGGGCCTGAGGAAAATGCAGGGGAGTCGAGGAGGACTCGCTCCGGGACCTTGTCGCGGAAAACTCCCACGCGGGCATACGCGGGCGAAAAAGCTCGAGCTGATGGAGGATGATGTGCTAATCCCAGACGGCCCAGAAGGTCGACGGGAAGGGCTAGATGCGGATAGCTTGGGGGGTACGGAGTAACTACGAAAGTATGCGGGCCCAGGGAGAGAGAGGTCTCGACCAATCATCGGAGCAATTATGGGTGGACAGGCCTGGGCTTGTGGGTTCGGCGGGGAAGGTGGGTGGTGACATCACTCGACAGGTGACGACACCACGACATCGACAGCTGGGCGCCGTGAATGAAAGAGGCATAGCTTGGGTTTTGGAGAAGCTTGGGGTAACAGACATTGACACATCTCAATTGAATAGGTGAGCTGAGCTGAGCTGGGCGGTAGAGACGTGCGAGAGAGGGAAGAGTAAGAGAGAGAGAGACGGGAGAGAGCTCTGTGACATGTCTCTCCGTAGCGAATTGCCCACCCCTGCTTTGTACCATGTCCAGCTACGCTCTTAGTTCCAAAGTAGCTTCATGCTTCACGCTCTACCTACCGCAGTATGTATTTTTTTTTTTTCTGGCCTGAGGGAAGGAAGCCCAGGTCCAACCGATGATGGAATGAGACCTCGATCTGGCCCCTTCCCTTCGCGGCGCCAGAGGTACCACCACCGGCCAAGGTAGCTTCCCACGCTTCTCTCCTCTCTTGTTTCGCCCTGGGACGAACGAACAGGTACGAAGTAGTTACGCACTTGCCTTGCTCCGGTTACCTCCTTTTGCATTGCAGAGGCTGAGGTCACAGGTGGCTCACACACGCCGCCGCCCAGTTCTCTCTCTCTCCCTCCCTTAGCACATAAAAGCCTTTGCCCTCCCACCCATCTGGCTCTGTTTACATCACTTCAATTGATTCTCTTTTTTCATCACAACAAGATACCCCAGAAATCAGCCATCATGTCTCTGCACTGTAAGTCGCTATTCCCATTCCGTTGCGGGAGAGAAGCTGGAGGAAGCATCACACCTTCTCTGCGTAGCTCTACTTAGCTACCTCGCTCGCCCTCTCATCCAGACTTCCCGAGGGAGAATGCGCCTTCGTTGGACTCGAGAGAAGGCCCAGCCATCATCAGTTGAACAATGACTAACAACCTCCTGCAACAGACCTTCCCCCCGTCAAGCCTTCGGCTATTGCCCTCGGCACCATCTTCAACCACACGGCTGAGCTCGCTGGTACGTGGAATGTCCTTCACCAAGCTCCTGGCCAGACAGACCTGCGCCATTCCATGACAGAATCAGCTGACCCAAGTTCTTCCCCCCTCAACAGTCTTGACCCCCATTTTCGGCCAGACCTACCAGCGCGCCAAGGCCGCCAACACCAAGGAGGAGTTCGCTCGCTCCAAGGAGGCCCAGGGTGCCGCCGTCGCCTGGGGTACTTCCCTCGTCGGCTCTGCCCTTCAGTCCTACGGTGTTGGTGCCCTCATCAACGCTACCGGCACCCTGTCCTACAAGGGCGCTGCTTACCTCGGCTCTCTCATCTTCTTCGCTACCTCTGCTCCCGGCGTATGTCCTACCTCTGTCCCTTCATCATGATCCATTAGCTGACAAATATGTAGTACATCTCCCAGGTCTTCGTCGAGAAGCGCCCTGTCGACACTGTTGGCGTCAGCGTCCTGGCCAAGGTCATTGAGACCGTCGGTCTGTCAGTCTTCCTCACCTGGTGGGGAACCCGCACCAACCCCTTCGACTAAAGGGTTTAATGTATTATGAATGATTGAGCATTCCTGGAAAACGGATTGCTTGTGTGCTACTACCGTTGGGTTGGATGGAATGAGGACATGGAGTTCAAAGATAGCCAGCAATTGCGGCTAGGGCCATTGTCATGTACCTACACTTTTACGTCTCAAGCCATGATTTTAATCGATCACGTCACATGATGCTACTCTTGTTCTTCTGTGTGATTCAAGTGTGAGCTACTCACCTATGATATGAGCATGTATGGTTGTCTGAAAGATGTTTACGTTTACTCAAGTTCAAGTTAAAAAACACGTGAAGGGAAGATCTAGCAGTGGCGTGATGTAAGAGCTGGGTCTAGTCAAGAATAGCAAAGGTCTTGGACCTAGAGCATTGTGTTGGGCTTTGCAGGTATTGGCAGCGTTGTCTCCCAATCAGTAAACGTTGCTTGCCACTTGGCAAGGGTTTTCACAAGCCGCCAACACCTTGAACCATCCAAGAGCCTCATCGCAAAATGCCTTGGAATGATTACCCATATCATTAACAACTCGTTCATGGAGGAGGGAAGCATGAGTGCTTTCCTTTGACAGGCAGGTCTTTCTTAAATTGAAGGGATACACATCACAACGTAAACGGCCAATGGAACTCCATCAGCAGGACATAGTGCCTTGAAAGGTCCTCGCCCAGGCAAAAGGTCACGTTATTCCCGTAAAAGGGAAACATCAAAAGGGCTCCCGATACCTTGTGTCAAAGAGCCTCGGCAAAGCAAGAAAGTTCCTCCACACCTCCGCACCCTTGAAGGTTCCAACGGAAGTTGTAATGATGGTTAAATCATTTATTTGTGTTTCTTCTTTCCTCAAGACGAAGTCTTGAAAGATGGAAAGAGAGAAAAGGAGTAGTGCAAACAGAAGAGTACTACACCAAATGCCCAAAGTTGCCCTGTAAAACGCCGATTCTTTCTCGTTTGTGCTTGTAAAACCAGCCAAAAAAAGCTTTTTTTAAACCCCACCCGTATAGTGTGACAATTCATCATTTCTTTCAACTGTACTTTCGGTTCGACATGTCGCGTATGCCCGTTCCGGTAAGACGAAAAGCAAACGTACTTGTCTATGCCCAGAAGGACTGCTTGGCGGTCTCCTTCTGCACAAGCTTCACAAGCGCAGCGTAGACCTCGGAGTAATCCTCGCCGTCGTCCTCGTCGTCGTCGCCGCCCTTGGACTCCTTCTTCTCCGCCTTCTTGCTGTCGGCGGCGGAGCGCTTCTCCGAGACCATGACGACGGAGGTAGGGCGCTTCGTCTTGGCGGCGGCGCCGAGCTCGGCGCGGGAGGTGACGAAGATGTAGGGGACGTTGTGGTCCTCGCAGAGGACGGGGAGGTGGGAGATGACGTCCATGGGGGAGATGTCGCCGGCGATGACGACGACGCCGGGGAAGGCGGTGTTGCCGGGGCCAGCGGCGGGGGACTTGCGGAGGGTCTTGACGACTTCTTTGACGCCACGCTTGAGGGTGTTGTTCTTGGCGGCTGTGTGGAGGTGTTTGTTAGTCTTTTGTTTTGAGAAAGAAGAGTCTTCCTGCTGGCCGACGATTTCTGCGTAGGGATCGCGTCTTTGCATGAGGGGAGGGAGCGGAGAAAAGAACTTACCCTTGCGAATGGACTTCATAACCTTCTTCATGGCCTTCTCATCAGCCAACGGCACGGCAAAGGGCACGAGGGCGCCAACGACGGGGAGGCCATCGGCGACAACGGTTGTGACATCGCCGCTAGCAACGGTGGTGGCGGCGACGTCGGCCTGGAGGTGCTCGTCGAGGGCGCGCTCGAGCTTCTCCTTCTTCTCCTTCTTGTCCTTCTTATCCTTCTTATCCTTCTTGATGGCGCCGTCGGACACGGAGCGCTTCTTGTCCTTCTTCTCCTTGCGGTCGGGCTTCTCGGCGGCCATTGTAGCGGTGCTTTCGGATATTCTTACTTGAATCCTGGTTTGAATGAGAGACAATTGGCGATTGGCGACGGTGAGGAGAGTTGGAGGTGGGCGGGCGACGATCGTGGGAATTGAAGCTTTCGGCTCGAGGTCGATAGGCTCGATATTTTTTTTTTGTCTTCCTGTACCCTTTGGCCAGTGCAACTTTTTTTCTAGGTTGCCCCACCTTTGCAGCTGTGCGATTGGGGAGCTTCGGTGCAGCGGTATATCCGTGCCGAACTGGATTGGTTTTTGCTCACCGAAAGTCACATCTCGGTGAAGCGGTCACGTGAGAAGCATCGACCAATCATGATTCAGACATTGAGCAAATGTCAGCGCAGTATCAGGGCCGCAGACATGATTCAATTTCCGCGGACAATACGAACGCATTGGAGAGTCGGGCTACTCGTCTCACTAGATTCAGGCTAAGCAGCTGGATATGTACCAGTTGGCGGCATGGCAAAGCAGGGTGTTGTGACATCTTCGACTCAGACACTCGCCTCAATGTTTCATGCCTTAGGAAGATCCGTTGTGAGTCGAGGAACGAGTCAACATCTAATAATGTGAAATACGTCTTCAATCATAGATTATGTGACAAGCTTAAATCGTCCAAATGGGGCTCTATTCCATGTCTCCCCCTCTACGTAGTTGATATACACGTGTTTTGACACAGGGAATCGTTGTCCGCCTCTAGTACTCGTCGTCCGCCTTCTTCACAAAGAATCGTTTACTCCTCATCACCGAACTCGGCGCGGCCCTGCTTGGAGTTCAGGTAGTGGTTGCTGTATCGAATGTTAGCGCCATGCCTCTGCTTCATTTCGAATTGCCCCTGTTGCTGTTTTTGTTGTTGCAACAAAGTCCGTGAGAGTGACTGACCGGTGGGTGGCCCAGTCCATGATGTACCAGCCGGCGACCAGGGGAGGAAGGAAGTAGAGGACCTGATGGCTGAAGCGGCGCCAGGTGTTGAAGACGGCGTCGTGGGCGGCACCGGCGAAAGGGTTCTGACGGTTGGGGGTGATGCCGTAGGTGATGATGCCTCTCTGCTTCTCGCCACCTGTGACTATTGTCAGTGCTTATGTTCGATTCGAAGTCCGTATCGTTTGTGCATCGTGGTCGGCCGTCAAATCCTGGATGAATTCCTCCTCTTTGTTTCTCCATTTTCCGAAAACCATTGTCCATCATTCAACCGCGTCGCCATCGTAAATCGACATCGAGAAAATCGCGAGAAGACATACCAATATGTCCCCACCAGCCGAGGTAGCTATTCCAAAGTTAGCGAGATGTTCGCACGACGCAATTGGGAGTGATGCACGGCGCGGCGGGCAGAAGGAACCTCACGATCTTTCTCACTCGGAAAAAGCCCGCACGCCCCTTCCCGTTCGCCTGCTCAATTGACGTCCAACGAAGACTTGTTACTTACTGAGAGTACTTTCCGTGGGGGACGCTGGGTCCTCCCATAAGAGCTTGCGTAGGTCTCATCGTGGCGGTTGTGCTGTGGTGGACGGTGATGTGCAACACGGGTTGGATATTCTGGAGTAAACCGGAGAGGGTCGAATCGGACGAGGTTCAAATCTTGTCCTTGCCTTTCCTGCCGAACCCGAAAGCTGAGGCGCACGTCCCAAAACGGCTTAGCGCACACTGTCCCTTTCAAACCGTCACCACCCATCCGACCACCCCGGTCACCCAGTGCGTCCCAAAATTCCATGACGGAGCTTACCGCCGCCGCATTCTGGTGAGAGGAGCTTTCGGCAAGCTTCAGTCCTAACGGATACACTGCACCACCAGCCCACCACCACCACGACAACGACTCCGGAAGCCCACCTCGGATAGCCCGCGATACCCTCCAGCGGACTCGAAACGCCACTCTACTGAAAGCAACCGAACCCTACCGTCATATTTTCTCTTCGCCGTCCGACATAATGGCTCAAGCTCTGGGCTTTGCGTACCGCATGGCCGTCCCTGCGGCCATTGGTATCGCGGTTGTGCAGTCGTCAATCTACGATGTCAAGGGTGGATCCAGAGCAGTCATCTTTGACAGAATGTCCGGTGTCAAGGATGCCGTCATCAACGAGGGCACGCACTTCCTCGTGCCGTGGCTGCAGAGGAGCATCATCTTTGACGTGCGGACGAAGCCGAGAAACATCGCGACGACGACGGGCAGCAAGGATCTCCAGATGGTCAGCTTGACCCTCCGTGTGCTGCACCGGCCCGAAGTCCAGGCCCTCCCCAAGATCTACCAGGTAAGATTTCTTGTCTATTTTCTTCTCTATTCAAACCACGGCTTCCTTCTGTGCGAGAAAAGTACAACATACGCTGACAAACTATTCTCGACAGAACCTCGGCCAAGACTACGACGAGAGAGTCCTCCCCTCCATCGGAAACGAGGTCCTCAAGTCCATCGTCGCCCAGTTCGACGCGGCCGAGCTCATCACCCAGCGCGAGGCCGTCTCCCAGCGCATCAGCTCCGACCTCCGCAAGCGCGCCGCCGAGTTCAACATCGCCCTCGAGGACGTCTCCATCACGCACATGACCTTCGGAAAGGAGTTCACAAAGGCCGTCGAGCAGAAGCAGATTGCCCAGCAGGACGCCGAGCGCGCGCGCTTCATTGTCGAAAAGGCCGAGCAGGAGCGCCAGGCCAACGTCATCCGCGCCGAGGGCGAGGCCGAGTCCGCCGAGACGATTAGCAAGGCCATTGCCAAGAACGGCGACGGCCTCGTGCAGATTCGAAAGATTGAGGCCGCGCGGGATATCGCGGCGACGTTGTCGTCGAATCCGAATGTCGCGTACTTGCCGAGCGGCGGTAAGAGCGGTAACCAGATGCTGTTGAACGTTGGCCGGCCGTAAAGTGGTTGTTGAATGTCAAGGAGGAGGAGTGAGTGAAGGAAGTAGTGAAAAAAAGGGCGACGTTGTATTATAGACTTTGAAGGCAAGTCACCGCTTCAATAAGTGTAATCATAGGGCAATGAATTCTGCCGCCTTTCCACACACTTGTTTCGTGCCGTACCCTTGGCTTTGGTGAAAGCCCAACTCATGGGCGGGCTGAAGAATAAGCTGTGAAGTGTACGCATTGGTTGTGAGATGCAGAGCTCTCTCTTGTATTCATACCTCTGAGAGTACCCTGGGAGCACCCGAAGATGAATACGGAGAGCACTTGCGATATCTCAGACAGCCTCGCTAAATGATAAGAAGTTAATCTCATCGGCATTCCTACACATACTTCTCCAACATGACTTCTGGTCACTTCATATCCCCCCTCTTTTCCCGATTTTTGAGTTGTCTGTGTTTTAGCAACTTATCTTGTATTAACCCCCCCTCCCCCTTGGTAGAGACCATACGACACTTACTCGAGGGATCAAGAAACGCCAGGCGGGTATGCTGTTACTCAATGTATAGGTACATGTTAGATAGTCGCACACGAGCAGTCACATTGTGGGGGGAAAAAAGGTAAGAATAATCGAGTGACAATGGTCCCATGTACCAATTAGTATTAAAGAAACCCCATGTAGGGCAGGTATCATAACTGCAAAAGCCCATTGACCCAAGGCATCATGTCCGATGACCCAAAGTCTTCCCCAACGCCAGCTCATTCTCTCGTAAAATCAACCATGTGCTATGCTCACCCGGCTCTAAAGGGCAGATTCAAGGAACTCGGCAGTCAAGTGACCGTTGAAATCGTCCACCTTGCCACCAGGAGGAACGAACTCGCCGCCCTCGAGCTTCCAGCCTTTGAGCTTCATGCTCTTCCATTCCTCCGAGAGCTTTAGACGCACGAGATCTCCTGCAGCCCGGGCATCTTCCGCACTGTCGTGTCCCTGAACCTTGCCAGCCGTCTCAACTTGGATTTTACGGTTGAGAAGGCTGTCCATGAGCATCTTCAGACCAAGGCGGTAGGGAAGACCGTGCTTGTGAGGGTAAAGAAGAACGGTGTCGATGACGGTAGGATGAACGATGCGAACGGCGTTCAAGTCATTCTCCAGTCCGTGTCCAATCAGTGGAGTCTCGGGGCTAATGAGGGCAAAGAGAAGGTCGCGGGCAACTTCAGGCGAGGACACGATCTTCATCTTCTTCTTGGTCTTCTTGGGGCTCGACATCTTCTTCGCCTGGGCAGGAGTTGGATCCTCTTCCTTTGCAGTCCAGGGAACCGCGGATGCCATGTCTTCAGGCCACACACCTGAGTAGCGCGAGTTGAGGTCAAGGATCTCACCGATGGGTTGAACGAGGACGTCCAATAACTCCTCTCCATTAGGCCACGACGTTGCAGTGAGGCGAATGAGCTCAAGACCATGGACCGTGTAGCACATTTCGCAGTCGAAGCCAACAGCTCTGTCGGTGGGAGCATTGGGATTGGCAGGTGTCTCGGCGTAGTTGAGAACAGACGCAAGTCTCTTGGGATCCGATGCCTTGAAGACATGGTGAGCGTTGGAGTGGCAGCCGGCAGAATCTCCGACGGCCTGTCCACAGCATCGGTAACGTTTGGGTTGCTGGGATCTATCGCCCATCTGGCGCTCGGGGAAATAGGTCTTGCCCCAGTGGAAGGTGCAACTGCCACCAGAGGCGAGAGCTCCATCCTCTTCTCTTCTACCCGGGAACATCTGGAAGCGCTTGTCGCAGCGGTCACACTTCTCCCAACCCTTTGCAGCATCAAGACCCTCACGGGCCTTCTGGATGTCGGCCTCGGCAGGGACAGATGAGACGTAGCCGTGGGCGGCAAGGCCGTCGATGGGGGTGATGAGTTGGCGAACAAGCTGAACTTCCTGGGCCGGGGTCAAGCCCGTAACAATCTTCTTGGGAGGGGCGGTAGCCTTGTTGTGAGGGCCCTTTTGAGTCGTCTGGCGGCGTTGAACGACTCTCTCCTCCTTCCACTGAAGGAGTGTCATCTTTTTGTACTGCATGATTTTGTTTTTTATTACGTTTGAATAGATGGCGCCTTTCTCTATCGCCGTGGATTCTTCTTCGTCAAGGACTCTCCAAATGAGATCTTGGTCTGTGAGAAGGAGCTGCTTCTCTTCTGCGTCTTTGGCAGTCTTCTTGAGCTCGTTGTTGAGGCGAGCGTATTGTTCATGTAGCAACTGCACGAGCTTGAAGCGAATCTCAAACTTTGCCGGTGATGATTTGAGTAAACGAGGGTTGAGAGCCTCGGCCTTCCTGATCTTCTTAGGAGGGTCGGTCTTGGACGGGGTGGAAGGAGTGTCTTTTTGTACTGAGGCTGAATTTACTGGGGAAGAATAAGATGTAGTAGTGGTGGTGGCAGGTGAATCAGCCTTGCGTTTGGTTGGAGGATTACTAGAAGATGATAAAGGAGAGGACCTGCTTGGAGCAGAGTGATTCAGTGACTTCCTGAGGTCGGACGAAGAAGCGAGAGAAGGTGCGACTGGTTTAGACTGTGGAAGCTTCTTCACGACCGTGGAGGAAGAGGAGGATGATGGACGCTTTAAAGGTGGAGGTGAGATGGGCCGAGCGACAGGTGACAGAGTGTCATCTGGTCTTGGTGCGGTAACGTCTTGTTTTGAGGTCGTTTTGACAGGAGTGGGAGGACTTGTAGAATCGGCGGGGTTTCTGACGTCTTGGGCAGCCTTCAGACGTTTTCGAGGGCCATCCCGGGTTGCATCCGTCGTGGTATCAGTCGACCTTTTTGCCGACGTTCCTAACGCGTTGAGTGCCGGTGCTGAAGGTGCCGCCATCTTATCCCTGTCTGCTTTATGCTGGAAGAGGCACATGAAAGCAGTGCATTGCTCTCCCTTGGGACAGGGAATGTGTTTGAGGTCTACAAAGGACATTGTGACAAGACTTTCCTCAGAAGCTGTAAAGTTACAATAGTTCTGTTGAACAATGGCAGGAGCGCCAGACGCGGCTGCTTCCTTTCTCGTCTGTTACTACACAGTTGAGGAAATGGAAGGAACGAAAGTGACGGAGATGGGAGACTGCCAGAGCCTCGTTTGCTACTACGTCAGGAAGTATACTACGTCAGGTGTATACACAGAGGAAGCTGCAAATGGTGAAGAGAGTGTGGGAGGAGACTACTGGCTGTTGGTGTGGGAAAAGCCTAAGTGAGCTCGAGAGGGATAGAGATAGATTGAGTGTGAAAGCGCCGATTAAGGCCTCGAAGATCCGGGGGAATGGTGCGAGGATCTCATAGCCAAAATGGCAGAAAGCAGACGTAGACGTAGACGCAGACGGGGCCAATGTCGTTAGGTCAGGTTGTGACGTTCCAGTCGGAGAATTCGCGGGTCCACGGACAAAGGGGACGTTGGTCGGTTGTGGCGCGTAGACCGGGCGAGGCTGACACAAGAATGAAGTAAGATTGGGTGATGATCCAAAAAGACGATAACGGGAATATCCAAGGCATAAAGATGGGTTGGTTTGGGACAGTGTCACAGATGGTTGATGTGTCTCGAATCTTGTCGGAGTTGGGATGAAGGGAGGCTCCGAGCGTCTGGAAGGATTACCTAAGGTGCGTATTTACTGCGGAAGGCCAGCTTGAAGCTCTAGTGGGGCCGTTGACCGAGAATAGCACTGGATCTTTCACTACCTAGGTACCTGACGGGGATGCACTTATCTCCACTGTCGGTCTGGATCTTGCAGTTTCCAATGCATTCTGAGTACCTCGTCGTCACCTTCCCCTGCCACGCAATGAGGGCACGCAACGATCAAGGTTGCCAAGACGTCCATGTCCTGGCAAGACAAGGCAACAGGTCTAGCTCATCAATCGAACCGTCGACGTAGGGAAGATGGGCTGCGATTGAGCTTCAAGGTTGCACCCTCTATTGTCCTTTTACACCGAAAGTTGTTTCGACGCCGTTACATCACCCACCTGAGTCAAGATGAGAGTTTACCAACCATCAATCATCTTTTTGCAGCTTGCGGCCTGCCTGCATACGAACACCCGAAAACGGCAAGGCCATCCACGCAAGCCAGGTCTGCTATCGACCTGTCACTTTTCTGAATAAGCCCAGCATCTTCATTCCTGAATTTTGGAGAAATCGGTAGGCCCGCGATATCTCCCTCCATGGTCGTCCAGGACCCTCCATGAGGAGTCTTGCCCACAGTATATCGTTATTAGTTCCAGGTACGCAAACTTTATTTCATCCACCGTCTCATCTTTGGAAGCCCAGGAACCAGCCCGATAATACACACGGGCATTTCCACCCGCGCCAAGACATCTTGGAGATACTTACATCATGGCAGAGAGTGTATTAATCGCACAAAGTACACTACAGATAAGGCTTGATTCACGAAACCAACCTGCACTGCTCTTCCGTCACATCGCACTTTATCAATCTCAGTACCTATATCTGACGCCAGCATGGCCAAGCCCCGCCGTGCTCTCGTTTGTTTGTGCTCGCAGCTCGTCAGATCCGACATCTCTTATCGGATCCGCGCGAGGCTGCACAGACATGGTCTCGCATGTGATATGATGGACCTGCTGATCAACCTGTCCTCCCTTATCCACCACAGCCCCTCGTTCTTGAGGTGTTGAGTTACCACTATGTATGTACTCCATACGGAGCACATCAATAAGAATGCAGCCTTCGGACCTTCCTTGCATGGGCAGGGTGACGCAGTCACGCAGAGACACAGCGCAGGCAGAGCAGGAGAGTCAAAAGCCAAAAGACGCCCGCCAACCTAACGAAGCCGCCAGCCATTTCTCCTGCCCGCTGATAACGGGACTGCGGTATCAGAGCCCCGGCGAGTGCTAGTGGCAGTGGCAGCAAAAGAAAGGGCGAAACCATGGGCAGCCCTGGTCTCGAGGATGGACTTGCCTATCGCGGTGCAACGGTTGGACAAGAGCTATTGGCGGTGAATATCCCGTAGCGCAGAGTCTGAGTACGGCCGGGAGGTATGTCCTGCCTGTCAGTGTCACTCCTGTGCTGGGCCGTTTATCGAGGAAATCGTTATCAAGGAGCGAGATGAAGCGAGGGGTTCACAAACTACTTTGGCTTGCTTCCTGTACGATGCTATCTTTCAATCTTGGGCCGTCTATAAATGAGGCTTCGATGCCCACCACCTGGATGAAGTTTGATTTCCGAGAACCTTTGCCTTGGCAGAACGGAAAGTCGCACAACGAAGCAATTCTCTTGAATAAGGTACGCGCTTGCGAAGCGAAAGCTGGAGATCACCGTGACGTACCTAGTGGATGAACACCAAACACCAAAGTCCATCTCGCAATTGGGTTCTCACGCACCCGCCCTATCGACTACTTCGTATCAGCGGCGAGTGGGCGGCCGGCGCGCAAGTTCAGCTCAGGGTCCTCACCACCTCGCGGGACGTTTTCGTCCCTTCGTCTTACTCTCGAGTTTTCCCCCAAAACCGACCATCTTGCGAGCTCACCCAACCCAGGATTACCTACAAACGGACAGACTTGCAGCTTGAGGTGTCGTCACGGGATCGCAATCCCGACAAGCTGATTCCACCCCACCAACGGCCGCGAAGTCGTCCTGCAGCTCCCTCCACTTTATCAGCAAGGTCCCAATCGAGACGTCGCGTGCGCGCATTCCATTCCCGTCTACTGTCTAGGTACCTCGATCCCTACCTTACCGACAGCTTACCCTTGGTAAGGTTAGTTACCTCAGGGTAAAGTACGAGGTGTGGTTAGCAGGCAAACACAGATTCTGTCCAATCAACAAACAGCTTGGACGAGTAGTTGCGGCCTGCAAAGGAGACAGGAGGAATCATCAGGCCGCTGGAGCCACGCGGCGCACGGAACCCTCACCCAATCGCGGCCTGGGAGCACACCACCACAGGAGACTACCGGAGCAATCGTGGTGCTAAGCCGCCTTATCTCCCCCTTAAATCCAGGGGACTCACATACGCCCCTCAGCGTTACGGGCAGCAAAGCAGCAAACGCCGCTCCGCCAGCGTGCGGGAGAGCCCGGTGTTGGGGCCTAGGGCAGTGTTGGTGTTATTGAATTTCACCTCACCAGCCACCAAGCAGCTGTCTACTGTCCTGAGCGGACTTCAGACGCCCCCCCCCCCTCCACCTCGACGGTCGGGCTTCGCGGATTGTCCGTTGGAGGGACTCTTGTGGTCGCCCCGAGAATTTAACTCGGAGCGCGTCCCACTGGAGCTTCCCTTCGACGCTCTCCATCGCAACTTTTCTCAACGTTGTTACCCTTTTCTGTTCGCTCTATTAACCGGTCCCTGATCTCATCCTACGACTATCTAATGGATTACACCGGAGGCACCGCAGAGGCCGACCATCTCTGCGTCTTGGTCCATGGGGTGAGTTTACTTTTACACCTTACACGTTATTCCCTGTCTTTTTCTCCCTTTCTGCACCCGTCTGCAGTCTGCAGCACCGTTTCCCACGACGTCATGAATGTTTCTGAACTAACGCAACGCCGCCTCGGCTCCATAGCTTTGGGGTAACCCCAACCACATGGCCCAGATCGCCAAAAGCTTGCGCGCCAAGTACTCTGCCGACAAGCTACACCTGTTACTTGCGAAGCGAAACAGTGGCTCTTTCACGTACGATGGTATCGAGCGTGGTGGTGAGCGCGTGTGCGCCGAGATCGAGGAGGAGCTGCGCCTCATTGAGGAGAAGGGCGGCAAGATCACCAAGCTGAGCATCGTCGGATACTCGCTCGGAGGTCTCGTCTCCCGCTACGCAGTTGGCCTACTTCACTCCAAGGGCATACTCGATACCGTGGAGTGCATGGTGAGAGAGAAATCTCTTGATGCAGTAAAGAACGATGACGACTAACTTGTGGTAGAACTTTGTGACTTTTGCCACGCCACACCTCGGCGTCCGTACACCACTCCGGGGATGGCACAATCACTTGTGGAATGTTCTTGGAGCTCGCACCCTATCCATGTCCGGCCGTCAGCTATTCACCATCGACAACTTCCGCGATACCGGCCGACCACTCCTCGCCGTTTTGGCCGATCCAGACTCCATTTTCCTCGCCGGACTGAAGCGATTCAAACGTCACACTCTATACACCAATATCGTCAACGACAGAAGTGCCGTACACTATACCACCGGCATTACCAAGACTGACCCTTACACCAACGTCGACAAGATCAAAGCCAATTTCTTGGACGGCTACGAAGATGTTATTCTCGACCCCAATCATCCCGTGGCGCCAAAGCCAAAGATCTCAGAGCCGGCCACATTTTCGTCTGTCGCCGGTTCAAGCTGGAAATGGATCAAGCGCGTTCCCTTCGCCATTGCCTTGACGATTTTCGTCCCCGTTGGTATAATTGCGTTCCTATTTAGCTCTGTTGTCCAGACGGTCCGTTCATCGAAACGCATTCAATTGCACGAAAAGGGGCTCGCAGGAGTGGCAATCGACGAATACCGCGGCCCGCTTTGGATGAAGGAGATTCGGGAGGAGGTCGAACACGTGTACGAGACTCTGAACAGCTCGCAAGACCAAGAGTTCCTGGGCAGTGAATCGGAGGAGGATCTGGACGAGGTCGAAATGGATCGCAGCACCACGCAGCTCCTGGCTAGGGAAAGGCGCATGTCGGTGCCGTCGCAGCCTACCCTCGCCTTGGCGCCCTACCAGTTCCAGATGATTCAGGCCCTCGATTCTGTGGGCTGGCACAAGTATCCTGTTTGGATCCACAAGGACAGGCACAGCCATGCTGCCATTATTGTGCGTTGGGAGAAGAAGACATTCGGCGAGGGCCACGTCGTGCTCAAGCACTGGCTTAACGAAGAGTTCGCGGTCTAGACGATGTGGTTTTGGTGTTGTTTTTTGGAATCGGAGTTGGAGCTTGGAGTTGGAGAAGCGATGGGTTTAGAGTTCAAATTACCTCTTGTACAAATTATGTTCAACCGTGTGTTTCTTGCACCACAGATTTTTGATACCTGAGTGATTGTCGCAGCTAGGTTATACAGTCTAAGCAGATTCAAATGTGAGCTGTCTGCTTGCACTTCCCGTATGAACCTAAACATTACCAGAGAAGGCGTGCTGATATGTATCGTTCCAGTCAGATGTTGCCTACTATCTTTGGATACGATGATTCTGGTGAGTTACCCAGCACCAGGTAGGTCCGGTCCATAGGGTCCCAAATCGCACCAACACGTTATAAATAAACACCCTTCAACAAAGTAATAACCTTATACGATTATCTCAGGCTCGGAAACCTTCCATTCGCAGAACCGTTCCGTCTTGTCCCCTATCCTCCCGCTTCTTCCCTCTCACCCGTGACCACCAACCACAACCCTATCAAAAGTACCTTTCCCTCATCCCGCACGAATCGGAGCGTCATACAGACCAGGATACGGCTTCTCGCTTAAGCAGACTGGCAACCCCGGCTATCCGGGCGGCACTAGGCTTGGAACAGGCATGGTGTCCACAGGGGTCTTGCACCCCCCCTTCCCCCTCCGGCTCTCCCCATCCCCCGGCTCTTGATTCACAAGCCACACAGGTGGTCCGTGGGCGGAACGAGAAGTCGAGGACCAATGGGTTTACGATTACGCCGACGGCGCGTTGGGCGCGTTGAAGGGGGGTGCACAAGTCCAGTGCGTCGTTGACGGCGGGAGCTCTTCCTTTGACAACCGCGCACATCATCTGGGGAAGAAGCCAAAGAGCGATTCTTTCTGGTTGCCTTTGCACAGTTTTATTTCTACCTAAACCTCCTAATGTCCACCGCCGCAGCGATATGCATGTACAGGTTATGATCACGCACCTCACTTCACGATGAAGACGTCGAAACTAGCAAAAGAGACATCAGCGCTGTTCAACAAGATGGCGGCATCATCGCCGCCGCCGGCGCCACAGACCCGCCGGACGACGAGATCTTCGCTCGCGCGGTTCGCATACGCATCGACTTCAACGTCTGCGACAGAGTCCAAGACGACAGCTTCGACGACAGCCACGGAAGCCGCGCTTCACGATATAGTCCTAGGCGTCGCCGACATTGAAGATGCGGTCCCCGACTCGCGGAGCAGGAAGCGCAGACGGGTTGTCAAAGAGGAGGAAGCACATGGCGAGGAGAGTGTCACAGGTGAAGCAGCAGCAGCAGCAGCAGCAGCACCACCACCACCAAGAACGACAGCAAAGTCACGAAACAGAATCAAAACCGAGCACATCGACACCGAAACCACATCACCACCAACCCCTCCGAAAGCCCGCAAAACCCGTAAACCAGCACGCACAATCCGCGGCACGTCCCCCTCCTCTACCTCAGCACGCGTCGAACCCCCAACAGACTGGTTGCAAATCTACAATACAGTCAAGGACATGCGCCTCCACGGCGCCGCGCGCAACGCTGCCGTCGATACAATGGGCTGCGAACGCCTCTTCCACCCCGAGGCCTCGGAACGCGACCGGCGCTTCCATATCTTGATTGCGCTCATGCTCTCGAGCCAGACGAAAGATACGGTCAACGCGGTGGCGATGAAGAGGTTGATGACGGAGCTGCCGCCGCACGAGGAGGGCGCAGAGGGCGGTTTGTGTTTGGAGAATGTGTTGGCTGTGGAACCTGCGCTGTTGAATGAGTTGATTTGGGCGGTGGGGTTTCATAATAATAAGACAAAGTATGTTGTCAGTTTTTTTTTAGTTTTTTTTTTTGTTGCTTTTGGCGATGGATACCCACGGAGAATGGTCCGGTTTGGTCTGGGTGTAAGTGGCAGGAAACCGAAAATGCTGACGTTGAATGTCCTAGATTTATCAAAGCAGCAGCCATCGTCCTCCGCGACAAATTCAACAGCGACATCCCCGACACGATCGAAGGCCTCACCTCCCTACCCGGCGTAGGCCCCAAGATGGCCTACCTCTGCCTCTCCGCGGCCTGGGACCGCACCGAGGGCATCGGTGTGGACGTGCACGTGCACCGCATCACGAACCTCTGGGGCTGGCACAAGACGACGCAGCCCGAGGCGACGCGGCACGCGCTGCAGAGCTGGCTGCCCAAGGACAAGTGGCGAGAGATCAACTGGCTACTCGTCGGGTTCGGGCAGACGGTCTGCTTGCCTGTCGGGCGCAAGTGCGGCGACTGCGAGCTCGGGCTAGGCGGGTTGTGTAAGGCGGCGGAGAGGAAGAAGGTGAATGAGGGGCGTAGGATGAGGGAGGTCAAGGTTGAGGTGAAGGAGGAGAATCATGGAGACGTAGTCGTCAAGACGGAAGAGGTTGTCAAGGACGAGCAAGTCATTCGTGATGCGGTTGTGAATCAAGAGACAGGGCAGTCGGAGCCGGCATCGGAGCCGGCGGTTGGTGATGCACCGGATGCAGCCGTGAGTACGGATGCACCGCGAAGAAGCCGCAGGAGCGGTCCATCTCGATGACAGCTAGAGCAAGATAACGAAGTTAATGTACAACACTTGTCGTAAATGAAGCCATTGGCCCATATCGTCATAACCACCAGTTGTGCGGTGTCCGTACGGAGACGGGAATGTGCACAATCAACGCTGGGGCGGATATCCCAGAAATGACGTGCGGTCCGCCGGCAACGACAAATCGACCACGCGACCAGTGAACCAGCGGAATGACCGGGGTCCTACCTGTCTCGTTCTCGGGGGTCGGTGGAGAAGCGGGGGACCCGAACAGACTCGGAGGAATTCCGAATTTCGATGTTTGCCTGCGGAAAGGGCAGTTGAAGAGTCATTGCCGTGCCTGCCGGTCACTCCCGACACTGTGTGTACTGTGTTGTGGTGAGTTGTCAGCTGGTCCGTGCAGGATACTGCGTTGAGAGAAGATGAAAGACGGTGGCAGAATGATGGGGGCGACTATGAGATGTGCGAGATACGATATCGGAGATAGGCCGGGATAATCGGTATTCGCCCCGTTGTATGTATGTAGTGTAGTGGGCAGCCGCAGCCGCGCCCATGCTCTGGTCCCCCGTGGACCCGTGGTTCACTGGTGCCGTCATCGTCGTCCACTTCAATAAGGTGAGCAGCTTTTTGTGACGTGTGGAAAATCGGCGTGGGCGGAGGGTGGATGGGGATGGGGGATGGGAGATGGGCGGAAAGAGTTGTGGCTGACTCGCGAGGTCAGAGGACGACGAAAGCGGCCATATGAAGCACGGCGTGCCACGGCTTGCAGGGGAACCTAAGGGAAAAACAGAATTGTCTTTGCCCGCCGCGCGCCCCCCTCCTCCTCCGCCTCTCCTTTCATTGATGTTCTGGAACAAGGAGGTGACGGAGTGAGGAAAAAAAGGGTCAAAGTTCTGACGCACTTTGTAATGTTCGTCCGTGGTTTCATTCGGCTGAAATGGCGGATAACTCTCCGAACAGCCCCCGGTGTCTCGCGGCCACTCCGCTGCCGGAACTACCACTGCCACTGCCACATCGTGTGGCACGGCGTGGGACTTGGTGGTTCATAGTGAGTTTGTTAGTCATAAAGCATGCATTTGTCAACAGGCAAGGAACACGGATTTGGGCAGTGATGAAAACTGAGTGAAATGGTTTGAAATCTTATCAAAATTTGATGGCCAAATTCTCCTTGGCGGCCGCTCCAAATGAACTATACGCCGGTACGCCTTGCGGAGGAAGTATGATGCCGAACTATCCTAAGCCGAAGTATGTTACACATCATTGGTGTAAGGATTCGGACGGGATGCCGCTCTGAATCGTGCAAAAGACGCGGAAACCAAACAGGAACGCTGTTGTCGCCGCCGTCGCTACCACTGCAGCATTATGAATGCGAGCTGCAAAATCTCGCAAGTAACTGTGTCGAAAAGAACTGATCCATCGCACTGGGCAGAGGTCCAAAGATATGAGGAGGACGTGCGATAGGAAATGAGCCTTGCGCCTCAAGCTGGCCTAACAGCTCTCGGTATGGTGTAATCCATGCTGGATCCGGCCTTGAGGGCTAACTCGTGGCATCTTGCCATATGTGTTATGACTACGCGAGCACCATGGCGTCGTGCAATCTGGATCGGTCTCGGTGTTGTCGATCAGATTATACCCCACGAATGACTTGCGTGCGCTCGCTCTCGAGTTGCGCCGCATTCCGCTCATGTGATTGTTTCTTGCACTGAGCAGTTGAGTTAGCAAATGAGTCCTTCATCTTGCAACACAGTGTCGAGTCCTAATAACCATGAGGATGGTGATCCAGAAGTAGAACTTACGTCTTCCAAGCCGTCGCACTTGTGGTCCTCTAAGAGGCGGTGCTTGCCACAGAAGTGGCCGTTGCAGAATCCACAGTCGCCAACGATGCGTTGGGCAGCATCCTTGCACTCCTTGAAGGTGCAGCGGATCTTCTTCTGAGGCATGATGGGTGGTTGTCAAGGAGGGAAGACGATTTGTTTACGGATGTATCCGTCGGAGAGCGACGTTGGTTGGGTTTGTAGGCTGCGGTGTCGAGAGACGAGGTCGGACTTGATCGCAGACGATGACTCGTTGGGGTCCAGCAGCTTGCGTGGCGAGGCGGGAGGTGTGAAGAGACCGAAGCGGGATGAGGGAGACGTGAAAGAGAGAAGAAGAGAAGAGAAAAAAAGGAAATCAGAGGTGGTGAGTGAGAGTAGAAGTAATAGAAGAAGACTGGAGGCGAATTGTGTCAGTCGGTCAATGATGATCTAATAAGCAGAGAGCAGGACCGGGTCCAGGTCCAGCCAGGCAAGGCGCCAGGTCGAAGGCGGGAGAAGCGCTCACAATGACAACCAAGACAAGACAAGGAACAACAGACGTGGAGCAGGGGACAGGGTGGCTGGTGGAGCTTTGGGTCTGGTCTGGGGAGGGGGGTGGATTATGTTGTTATTTATTGGGAAAATAGACATGCAGGGCACACTTCATCGGAGGCGCCAATGCAGGATTGATTAAAACGGAGACCCAAGCAACGAGGCGAGGCGTTCCCAGGCGGCTTACCTCACCACTTTCAGCCTGTGAGTATGCCACTCTTGGGTGGACTTTGCAACTCCACGGCCGGGAAGAGAGAGCTTGTGGCTGCGGGAGTGAGCGAGAGTTACTCTGAAGTCTTCAGTTTGGACGGTGGGGGGTGTGACCACAACACCACACACACACACCTCAGGGCCCTCGTCGTTCTTACCTCTTCCTCCTCTGCCTCAGCCAGACAAGTGGAAGCACCACCCGCGCTACACTAGATGGACATCTGCTGAGTTGCGCTCCGATGCGCTGCCATGCAATGCACGGCCAGACCATTCTGCGGTCCACGGTGTCCACGGTGTCCCCAGTGCCATCCATGCCACGCAGAGTGCTAAGGTAGCCGTTTCCGTTTGCGCATGCAGAACCCAATAGAACAATGACGAGGGGAGGTATCTGTCCTTGGCCTTGCACGAGATACGGAACTCGAGGTCGTAGCAGAGATGCGGTGTCCGTAAACTTGGGCCAGATGTTGGGCCCCCAGCCAGCCCGGCAGACTATTACTACGTACACCGACGACAACTCGTCAAGTAATGCGTTGGGAAAGGTACTGGCTCCAGTTGCAGCGGCTCCAATTGCAGTGGAAGCGGCGGATATCGGTGCACAGCCATGTGGGTGTGAGAGGTCAAGTGAAAGACCAGAAAATCCAGGGTAAGGGGTATCCGTACAACAAGAAAGAGAGGCTCGACTCACCAGAGTCGAGGTTCCCTGTTCTTTGTTCAGCCGGAACAGTGGGTGTTTCCCTGCTGCGAAGAGAACAGGCAGTGAACAGCGTACGTGTGCGTCCGAGGTACCCAGGTACCATCCGTATAACCGAAGGAAGGTCTTCGTTGGTGGTCAGGACTCAGTACCTAGTGGGTGTAGTCAGCCGTAGGTTGGTAGATCCGATGGGGCGGGGGTCGAGACAACGCTGATGGGGACGATGGAGTCAGGGTCGTGTTCAAGGGTGGGCGAAACGAGAGAGAGAGAGGCGTCGCTCTGGTGGCTTTGAGCCTCGGGATTACTGGATTGGAGAAGGGAGGCTGGCGCCTGACGCTGACGCTGACGCTGATGGCTCGGGGACGGGTACGGTAATGACGCTGGCGCTGGTGCTGGCACTCCAAAAACTGTAACTGGCGGTGTTGATTTGTGTCAAATGGGCACCAGGATAATGCCAATGACACTGGTTGACGGTTTGTGAGGCTCTGAAAGCGGTGAATGTACGTCGGGATGATTAATTATTGTGTAGACTGGATTGCACCGGATCGGACTGTGCCTCGCGCCTCTCGTGTGTCTCTCGTTCCGTCGGGCATTCGTATAAGTCCTGCCTTCGGTGGCTACTTGACCCGAGTCAATGGATCACTCCAGACGGATCAGCCCCGGAACAGTTTAAGATGGCTTGTCGAGATTATCGACCAATGTTGCCAATGCCATGGATGATGGCGTTGGGGACGAAATAATCTGGCGCGGTGGCTGACGAGGGTTCACTGGTGAGACTGAATAGGAACGAGGGTGCTGAAAGTGCGCAAGGTATCCGTATACCAGTAGAGTAAGGTGGTGCCGAGTGCCTCGATTCTCGAGGCAAGGATGCGAAAGGTGATGTACGTCAGCGGTGGTTTGGTGATAGAAGAAATGAGGTGACTTTTGAATGCTAGCGGCAGCAAGACGACGGGATTCGATCCATACGGCCTTGCCAACGACGCAAAACAGACTGCAGGAGGGTGTGATTTGACAAGTTTCCTGGGACTGAGTCAGGTAGATGTAACGCGGTGAAGGCAGATGTGAATACTCCGTACCAAAGTTGAACGGTGCAGAAGTCGAGATGTAGATCGGCCTACCTTCCTGTTAGACTGCTTACCTTAGGTACTCACGCACTACAGCAGATGCTCCGGGCGAGTCAAGAAGGATGTTGCTCAACCACCCTGACTTCCACGATGCATTAGGCAAATAAATTGTGCAATTCACTCGAATGTACGGATACAAGTCGATTGAGTAGGATTTCCGCGGGAATAAAAGGAAGGAAGGAGCTGAGAGGTTTACGAAGAACCAAAAGGAAACTCCCATCAGCGCAGCTGCCGTCTAAATCACAATTGCCAAAGGTACCTGCCTACATTCCTAAGGTGCGTAGGTACCTGCGCTCGCCCTACCTATCTAAACCAGGGCATCGACTCGATCTACCATTCCACACTTCTAATGCCAACATATCGTACGGATATATACTTCAACCTCCAAGATACACTTCTCGCCGTTGCATCGGGACCGATCACCGACCTTCCGTCTACCGATGCATCGCTCACCTCGCCCCTCCCGCCAGTTCCTCGGACTGTCTAAGGATTGCTGATGAACGGGTACCGAGGCCATGTGCCGCAAAACTCAGCAGCCTGGTCTGCCTTTCAATATGTCCAAGTCAAGCAGGCCAATCCTTCTCATCTCGAACAATTGTCAATGAAAGACAGGCTTAGGTGGTTTGCTCTGCTGCTCCAGCAATACATGGCATTGCATGTCACGGCATGGCAATAGTCACTAGCGGCAGCATGGCCTCATGGATCATGGTTTGTGCTGGAGCCCGAGCTGCAGGAGACATCCCAGTTCGCTCTGCACCAGTTCGTAACCTAGGACCGAGATGGCTGGCGAGAAATGGATGGCCGACTGACTTGCTACTGCCTTCCAATCGCATCGCAGCCGCTTGTCACAAGCCATCATCGTCGCTGGCCTTTGTTCGCTCTCGCCAACGGCATCTCCCGCATGAGGTACCGAAAGACTGCCGCAACGTTCCGAGACTGATAGATTAGCAGCAGACAGTTTCCTCGATGCTGCTTCGATACTCAGTCAAGCCAGTGAAGCTCGTCTCGGCCGCTGGAAATTCGTTTGAACCTGCACCTTTCAGTCGTCCCACCCGCTCTAACACTGGCTCAACGTTGATGAATGACGTGCAAACGAGGCACTGCTAGATTCAAGATGAGCCATGGTAAAGTTATCTTAATCAAAGGACAAGCATCCTATCATCCCTTACCGGCCCGAAGTCATTGCTCTGGACAGTTGCAAGGAATAACCTCGCCTCTACTTTCTCCCAAGAGGACCGCCCTCAAGCGTCTCGGGGCTTCCGCACCGCACGCAATGACCTTCTGGGGGGCATTATTCGGTTCCGAACCCAAAAGATGCCAGTGCTGCGACTTCTAGTACCTTAGCTTATTCCGTGACATCAACTTCCCGAGTTCTCCGCGTGGACATGCAACGGCCATCACCAGTTGAGAAATGGTGGAACAGCAAGTGAGAAGGCTACACGGCTGGGCCGAGCGGTGCGGCCAACTCAGACGGAGCAAAGATTCTGTACTTTTTCGCAAGGACTCGGCTCCGGAGATGCACGGCTGGCTGTCCAACAAGTTACGACAACATGTTTCTGCATGCCGAACCGCACCTTGTCTTTGGCTGGCCTGATCTTCCACAGTCACAAGCTGAGTTCTGACAGGTGGAGGGAAAGGTGCCCTGCAATGTGTAGCAGATGCGGCACCGAAGGTTAGGTATAGGTCGCCCCAAGCAGTGCCGCCCAGCCTAGCGCCGTGCAACCCGACCTCCTCCCGTATTGGAGCTGGCTTCCTGCAGCCACTGCATCCAAGCGCTTGGAAGCGGCGCCATTGGCTCTTAGCATGTCCTCCAGGAGGACGATCTTTGATGCAGCGAACTGGCCGAGATATCACGGGAAAGGTGTATATCTGGGACAAATTGCCTGCCCGTCGACAAACGCAGCTCAACGCTGTCCGTTCTCGTTCGTTATACCCTCATACCGAACACGGGATATCCACGGCCATAATCTCGTGTCCGGTATTGTTCTGGAAGAGGGGATGAATCGAAGGATACGAATACCCCGACAAGACGATCCTTGCGCTCCAGTTGTCGACCTACCCCATGTCTGGCTTGTCTTATCTTATCATCCCTGAGGGGGAATTGCATCCTGAGGTGGCCTCGCCTGTTCACGAGACCAGCCAACCTCGCATCGTCGAGTAATAACCGCCTACTTCGCAGAGTGATCGAGGGTCCGAGACCGCCTTGCATTTCGAGCCAGCAAGCCCGCGCCCAACCATTTGAGGCCCGCCCGCCGATGGATCGCTGGAGCAATCGTTGGATCTTGAATCCTACGGTTCGGATGGGAATGGAGAGCACATGTGGGTTGGCAAAAGCCAACTCAAGATCTCTGGCTTACCGCCGTCGGTGTCATTTCTCGCATTCCGCAAAACCCTCGGGAGTGAAACGCCGGGTGCCTTTAGACATGTGTCAAAAATGTGAGTTACACAATCCTTTGCTCAGCATCCGATTGAGGGAATCCTCATTTATGGAGCAGTCCTATGTTTATTTACAGCGCCTCCTATCACCTTCTACGGGGACATTCTTCCCTCTCCAACTTGTCTTCTGGGTTGTCCCCCAACAGTGTTAGTCGATGCTACGCCGGACGTCGAGATTGCCAGTCTAGCCTTGATTGCCCATCAAAATTAGCCATCAATGCACTCGGATCTTGATTTACAATGGGGGGAACCCCTACTGTTCTCGGCCTCCCCCAGTCACAACTACCTCCTAAAATTACGAGCCAAACGGTGAACCGGACGGTTTTGATGTTGTTTCCCGTGCGATTCCCCACGGTTCATTCTATTTACCACCCCTGGCTCGCTCTGTCAAAAAATCGTCCGATTCCCCAGTCCCACTCCTCCTCAACCAATATAACTACTTGGGGTCTGTGGCTTGACATCCGTCTCACCCCCAAAGAAGCAATCCACGGAGGTGAGGCAACAGTGGACAGCAGGCATGCCACCGGTTGATGAGAAATGAGCAAGTATATCGGCACCACGGCTTGACAACGGTCCAGCTAGGCCTTCAGTCAAACAACCAAATAGCAGCCTCAGCAGTGCCCGCACATTTCCGAGACATGTGGCGCGGACAATCTTGCTCAAAGACGTCCGGACAATGAATAATGCGGCCCTTTCAGATAACGTGTAATTAATAGTTGGGATGTAGTACAACCGCAAGCTGGGCGGGAGCAAGAGGCCTCATATTCATGAGAGAGAATAGATGTCTCGGCCGGATCTATGGGATAATCATTGAGACAAAGACGTATTCGTACATGTATTGTGATTCAATGGTGTTTGATGGGGTATGCCGCAGCCTGCCACAAACCTGTTGTTTAGGATCATCTGTCCACCACCCTGTGGTAACAAGATGAAGGCGATTGGAGGAACAGCTACGGTGATTTGGCTTGAAACGGCTCGAACTATCCAGGATACCTGAATCTTCTCTCCAAAGCGGCGAGATAAGCTTCCGTGGTGGACAGCGTGCATCTAGCTTGCTCTTTGGGCCTTTGCCAACAGAACCTGCTGGGTGATGGATCAAACCCGCTTTATCAATCATCCATCAACTCAGGCCACAGCCATACTCTCATCCGATAATTACAGGAATCCTGCGATCCCGGTAGCTAGTGCTGATTCCAGCTACAGTTGAGGTAACCCCAGATCTATTCCGTACAAGCATAGAGGTGGAAGATATGCCCGCCCCCCGCTCTGGACCGGGACTTTGAGACTACCTACGATCGGGGCCGCGCGCCGCCGGATGTCACCGTCGTTGGACCCCGGAATTGTACCAGTGGATGATCTAGAATCTCAATGGAAACAACCAAGGGAAGGGTACACACGAATACAAGTCACGAGAGGTTATCAGCGAATGAGAATATGGAATCTTGACGACATGATGTGAGCAATTTGCTATCGACATATATCGCGACGTTACGCGTACGGACAGGCTGAGCGGTTCCACCTCGTCGCCGACGACCCGGGACCAGACCATCATCACAAGCCCGCCCACCTGGCTTCACAGTTTGGATTCGCGAGGCGGTACTGGGATATCGATTTCACTTTTTTTGTATTAAACTATCAGTATTTTTTGTATTTCAGAAGACGCACCGAGACGGTCGTGCAACCAGAAGCCCGTGGTATATTGTGTTAAGCTTACTTGCGCATGTCGACCACGGCTCTGATGCAGTCGCCTTGCTTCATGGTCTCGAAGGCGTTGTTCATCTCGCCCAGGGTCTTCCTGTGGGTGATGAACTCGTCCACCTTGAGGTCGCCCTTGATGTAGTCCTGCACGAGACCGGGCAGCTGAGAGCGGCCCTTGACACCGCCGAACGCGCAACCCTTCCAGACACGACCGGTGACGAGCTGGAACGCTGTTTTTGGAACGTGGTCAGTTTGTGTTACCATATGAAAGCTAGGATGTATAAGGGGTACTTACGACGGGTGGCAATCTCCTGACCAGCAGCAGCGACACCAATGATGATGCTCTGTCCCCATCCCTTGTGGCAAGCCTCGAGAGCAGCACGCATGACGCTGACGTTACCAGTGCAGTCGAAAGTGAAGTCGCAGCCGCCGTCGGTGAGCTCAATGAGCTTGTCAACCACGGACTGGTCTCCGAGCTGGGTGGGGTTGACGAAATCCGTCGCGCCGAACTTTCTCGACCACTCCTCCTTGTTGGGGTTAACGTCGACGACGATAATCTTGCCAGCCTTGTTCACGACGGCACCCTGAACGACGGAGAGACCGACGCAGCCGGCACCGAAGACGGCAACATTGTCGCCCTCCTGGACGTTGGCGGTAATTCTGGCGGCGCCGTATCCGGTGGTGATACCGCAGCCCAACAAGCAAGTACGGTCCATGGGAGCATCCTGCTGGACGGCAACGACTGAGATGTCGGCAACGACGGTGAACTGAGAGAAGGTGGAGGTGCCCATGAAGTGAAGCAGGTCCTTGCCCTTGCACTTAAAGCGCGAGGTGCCGTCGGGCATGACGCCCTTACCCTGGGTGGCACGGATCTTGCCGCAGAGGTTGGTCTTGCCTGACTTGCAGAACTTGCACTCCTGGCACTCTGGTGTGTAGAGGGCGACGACGTGGTCGCCAACCTTTACGTTTGTGACGCCCTCGCCGACGGACTCGACGATACCGGCGCCCTCATGACCAAGGACGATGGGGAAGGCTCCCTCGGGGTCCTTACCAGAGAGAGTGTAGGCATCTGTTCCGAGGAAAGTGCGTGTCAGTCGTCTAGTTTTCTGGTGTTCTAGGGGCCTTCGGATCTTCATCCGAGACCTCAGGCGGGGGTTGTAATATACCTGTGTGGCAGACACCGGTGTGGTAGATTTCGATACGGACCTCGTGGGCCTTGGGCGGGGCAACTTCGATGTCCTCGATGCTCAAGGGCTGGCCGGCCTCCCAGGCGACAGCGGCCTTGCAAGTAATGGTCTATAGATGATCGATTGGGTCAGCGAATGGGTTCGGGTTGTCAAAATGGCTCCCGTCTCAGTCGTCTCCGTGGTCGTCGAGCTACCCCGCAATGGATGGGAGAAAATCGCAGAGCAGGGAATACAGATGTAATGTATAGTGCTTGGAGTGGGAACTGAGCATACCTTTCCTGCAGTGGAAGACATGTTGTGTGATGATGGTCGATGAGAACCTTGATGGAAGGAGGAAATCGGCACACTAAGCTTAGCTTATAACTGGGCAGGGTACGAGTATTTATTCCAAGGAGGTTGGAAGAAGGAGCTGGCAGCTGGAAGTCCAAGATGCAGGTTGGGCACTGGCAGAGGGGGAGAGAACTGCCGCCGGGTGTCTTTTGGCACCATCTCCAAACCCCACCTTCCCCTCGGGAGGGGAAAGTATCCGTGAGTCTCGGGGGTTCGGGGACTGAGACTTGAGTTAGGTACCTCTCTTTCTCTGAGTGCGTATCTCCATCTGGGGACTGGAGTGCACTTCTCTCTTTACTCGACCACGAATTGAAAAAAGCGGAGAAGTTCAGCTTGTCATTGACTAAGTACTCAAACAAGTAGAGGATAAAACACTACTGACGCCAGCCGTGACTTGTACGAGTCTTGGGTGAGGCGGATGGAAGGGCATTCCCAAACAGCAACACTGGAGTACGTCATTGGACCGATTGAGGTTCTGGGGATGAATTCTGTTGTCTGGTTGGCTGGAACTCTATTGCAAGTCTTCCTTATGTTGTCCCAATTGGCTGCCTGTTATTAGGTACTGAGGTAGGTACATGGTATGGTGGCAGTAAGATAATAGAAATCGAGACCAACGGATGCCTTTCCGACGCACACCAAGATGGAGAAACCGTAGTGACTGCTTTCCTTCCCGAGAACGAAGGCCGAATCACGGCTTGTACGGGCACTCAGCCGGGGGTGGCGGGGCGGACTGTGATACGTATCTGGGACTTCTAAGCGCTTCCACCTCACCAAAGAAAAAAACTGCCCTTTTTGAGACGTTTCCGCCTCCTCCTCTCTTCCGGCGCGCCTTCGGGCTTGCAGCCTATCATTGTTTGAAGACGCAATACAGCAAAAGTTTAAGCCGTCGGGGTTAGGCTTTTGAGATGCTATTAATGCACACTTTTGCAGGCATAGTCCATCGGCGATTGAATCTGGCCAAGCCTGCCCGCCCGCCTTCTGAGGGATGACTTTCCGTGGTTGCCAAGATGGCGCTGAGGAGTACAGCGCTTTTCTTGGGGCCCGCACGTCCAGAGCCCGATTTATGTCCGGGCCTGGAGGTTTCAAGCAGTTTTCTTTTACTGCCTTTGGCAGCTCTACCCTATCTAATCGGCGTGCTGGGCTAGAACGCCGTAACACGGAGGAAGACGAGGGGAGCTCCGGGACGGCTTAGATAAGATAAAAAGAACCCCAGTTGCCCGCGGGTAGGGACTCGACGAAGGGAGATACAAGTCAGAAAGAATGGATGAACAATCCTCTCAGGTAAAAGATAATCAAAGGGTCCATTGGAAAGAAAGTATGGGAAGAGGTGGAAGATCAGGTTGACAACCAAAAGAGGGGGAACCGCTTGGTTTCAATGGTGTGTGTTTACCCCGGAAAAAGAGACATCACAATGGCATCACAGTCGCATGGCTGTGGAGGAGACGTCTGAACCTTAAAGAATTATTCTCCAACAAGGTGACAAAGAATTCATGTTTGGATGCTGCCTCAGAAGTCTGAACACCGGGAAGCTTCATCAGAATCTAGGTGGGTAGGTTGGTTCTTCTCAAAGGTACGAAGTACATACAAACACCTCGAAGACCCGGGCCGTTGGTGTGTCAGCGGCACCGGGCCAGGGAGCTCGGGCCACTCCAAAAACCGCAGAGCGAGTGGGTGGTGGGGCCAATACGTCGGCTTCTTCCGCGTTGACTGGCCAAGCATCGCGAACCTCCAAAAATTATCGAGGAAAAGCGCGTCCAGCCAAACACCACAACCAAGCTCTTCAGCCTTGTCGCCTGCGACCTGCCAGTTAGCCCAATTAGCCTCGACGACTTTCACGTACCCAACGAGAGCTACACATCCCAATTTTGCACTACCAAATATCTGATAACATCGCTCCCGCCGATCAACACAACTTTGCGACAACTAGCCTCATCCGGGTGACCTGAGGTCGCCCACTCCATCACCGACATCATGCCCAACAAGTTCTCCTTCGACGACTCAGCCTTTGATAGCTCACCGCCGTCAACGCCCGGTCAGACTCCGCAGAAGAAGTCATACTATCCCTTCGGCGAAAACCCGTCAACGACGCCAGCCGGCCCTCCACCCTCGTCAGCTGCTTCATTCACACCCCAGGGTGCTCCCTCCGAGTCCTACCTCGGAAGCTCCTTGTTGCAAGGCGTCACTGCTCAGAAGCCCTTTGGTTTCGGCGGTGCAAGTTCAAATGGGCCCAGTAAGAACCTCTTTGGCAGAAGCGACTCTGCTTCAGCGCAACCACTCGGCCGGTCGATTCTGCAGAGCGCCAAACCTACGACGAGACAGCCGTCGGCACTGAGCCGGGAACTTGGCGCGGGAAAGAGCGAGGTCACCTACGATAACCGGAATGGCAGGTATATGATACCCGACAGCTCGGAGGAGGAGGAAGAGGACGAGGATGATGAGGAGTACGACGAGCGCGACGCCGCCGATGCGGAGATGGAGCGATACCTCGAAGCCGATATTGGGGATGAAGACGGGGACGCTGAGGCAGATGACGAAGAGGTCCAGGATGACGACGACATATTTTTGAACATGCGGCACAGCACCCGTAACGACGATGGACTGGCCTACTCAGACGAGGGCGAAGGTGGCATAGGCGGCGAGGAGTCGGACCTTTTACTGCTCAATACGCCAGCGGCAACGGAGCGAATGCGCAGGGAAGCCCAGGATATCTTCCGTGCCTCATCCATGCGTCGCTCGTCGGGCAACAGGCGGACAGAATTCAAGTTCTCCGCAATCGCAAAGGATCTATACAAGGAATTGGGCATGGCTCAGATCAACGAGTCGTCAGGCGTTGTCTTGAAGACGGAAGACTTGATCAACCAGCTTTACAACGAAGGAATTGGTGCTCAGGAGGACCCCGATCAGCTCGATGTCTCCCTCGCCAACATTGTCTATCCTCTGGTGGACCTTTGGAATGACTTTGCCGACAGTTTACCCATGCCGGAGGGAGAGCACATTGCCGAGATTGGTCCCGGTCCCGAAAGCGAGCCGTTCACGAAGGCTGCCTATGTTGCCCAGCTGGTTCTTCAGATGCATCACACTCGTTTCGCTAACCAAGGCACCGTCGATACCGAAGCGCCGCCACTGCCTTACGTTCTATTCCGATGGATCGAGGAAAACCACAACATCTATCCCGAGCAGTTCGAGATCGTCATGAACCATAGGCCGAGTCCAGCTTGCCACAGCCTCTTCTGGCCGACACTTCGCAGCGCTCTCATCCGTGGCAATGTCGATCTTGCATCAAAGCTATTGCGGAATGCTGGTTGGGAGTCCGTCAAGAAAGGACCCAGAGCCGATTTTGCTTACTCCGGCAAAGCTCTCGATAACCTGCAACGTGCTGTCGGCATTGCGTGCGAGGCACTCGACATGTGCCCAATCACCAAGGGCAACTGGGATATCTTCAGCAGCGATTGGACGCTGTACCGCATCCAGACGAAGGGCTCCTTGGACAAGCTTCAGCGATTTGCGGAGGGCAAGGACAAGAACCTCTTCGCTGGCGATAGTGACGACAGCTCGTACGGAAGAGGCTCTTTGGCCGGTCTTGTGCGGAAAGCGGAGGGCCAGGTTCCATGGGACATCTACGAACATCTCCAGACCATCTACCAGATCATCATGGGAACGCCAGAGGCTATCCTGGATACAGCACAGGACTGGTGTGAAGCCACGATTGGTCTCTTTGGATGGTGGGAGGAAGGCAGAGGACAGCAGAAGAGCCTGCGCATGTCTCGCTCTCACGGCCTCCGCATGACAGCTACGCCTTCTACCCCGGAGACCTATTTTGAACGCCTGTCGCTGGCTTTCCACACGGCGGTCGAGTCGGATTTCCACTTCAACTCCATGAACCCTGTTGAAGTTGCTATCGCTTCTGCTTTCGAGTCAAACTTCGCGGCTGTCATCGGAATCCTTCGCGCATGGTCACTTCCTATTGCTTCTGCAGTGGCAGAACTTGCCTCGCTTGGTCAGTGGCTACCTAAGCCCGAGCAACCTAACTTGATCACGATGGAGAGTCTGGACATGGAGGATCTGGAGATGTTGGGAGTGGCTCCTCAGACTGCCGATGATGTGGAGGGCATCAAAGACACTACGCTTACACATTACGCGCGCGAACTGGCCGGAATAGAGAGTCTTTCGGAAGATCGCAGCGGTTGGGAGATGGCGATACAGGTCCTTGGTCGCATGGATTCGGCTGCGAAGTCAGAGGATATGGTCGGAGAATTGCTTCGGGATATCCTAGACCAGCTCGATTCTGAACAAGGAGCCACTGTGGATAAGGTCTGGAGGATTCTGAACGATCTCGGCATGATTTCCTATGCCGAAGAGACCGCAGAGGTATGTGCAGATCGCATCGAACTGTGCAAATCATCAAGCTAACCGTTTCTAGACCTACGCAGATATTCTCGGCAAAGACTCCCACAGATACGGAGAGGCTCTTTGGTACTACGCTCTGGCTCATAGACCCGGAAAGGTCCGCGAGGTGCTCAACCTCCTTATGTCGTACTCTTTGCTCCACTCCACGGTCTACCCCCCAGCCAACGATCTGGACGACCACCTCTACCGACTTCTGAACGAGCGCAGTCAAACGCTCGAAAAGTATGCCAAACAAGATCTCGAGGCAGCGAATCTCCTCGGGCGGATGCTGAGTGGTTACGCCACGCTCCGGAAATTCTACGAACTTCGTGACACTGATGGACTTGCCGATATGTCACCTTACAAGTCTGCCACTCTCCGGAAGCAAGCCGCCTCCGCCCTTGTTGCAGTCATCGCTAGCTCAGATGACAATATTCGGGGAGGCCTTTACGACGAAACCCGCGACGCAGTTGTCAGTGAGGACTTCATTCTCGCTCTGTTGGGCGAGGCTTTGCCCTTCGTCAACCAAAACCCTTCGGTCATCACGCTCGACCAGATGGACACGCTCCTCAAGGCCGTTGAGGATATCCAGACAGTCAACTCCACTATCTTCAATGCAGCAGACGAGTTCTTCAAGCTCGTTCTGGCCTCGACGCCGGGCATGAAAGGTTCAACGCCTGCAGACTTGATGCGCAAGAGTACCAGCTCGCTTAGCGGAAGCTACATGCTCAGCGGAAGCTCCATGTTAGCCAGCCAGCTTCACCGGTCCATCAGCGGTGGCAGCGGCAGTGGTTCTACTCTCGCCAAGACGAAGCGTGGTTGGGACTGGAGATCGGGACTCACGGCTGGTGCGTCAGCCGACGACGTGCTTCGTATACTTCGATTGGGTCTGTCGAGGGACCTGGCCACCTTGTGGCTGGCCGACGCGGACAATACGCCCGTGTACTAGGATCGCATTGGACGTGTCGCGGGTGTCAAGCGCAAGCGCGAGTGGACTTTGCCTCACCGGTAGTAGTTGTCCTCAGTTAGGCGCAGGATGACATTTGGGAGTGGAATTAGGATGGAGTTTGATGATGACGTTGTAAATGGAAAGGCACCCAAGAAAGTTTCAGATGTATAATACCATTGGTTCACCTGAGAAGTTGTCGACTTCTCTTTGATGACGGGGGTGTCCCGCGTTGTTGGGTTGTTTAATTCGAGATTACACTTTGTACAGCGGCTAGGGCGTGCCAAGTAGCGCCATGAGAACCATGCAGCAGGATGAGCCTTGTCAAATTGGCTTGAGCCAAATCGTAGTTCATGATCTTGCCAACGTCATAGAGGCTCAACAGTCATTCGATGTTGTCGAGGCCAAGGGGAAAACTTCATGCCTGAGGGCAAACACAGTACAAACACCGTACGTAACACGACCACTGACTGTGACAGCGATTTACCGACGACACGCAAATAAGAAACTACCAACTGAACACTGTTCAGCAAGCCAAATTCCTCTACACTTCACGTGGCGGCCATGATACTTCGCCGGAACTCATTTATTTGCTCTGTTTCTCAATGCATGCAGCCGGCCACTTTCCATTGTGAAACGCTGCCAATCCGGTAAAGATGCACATCTTGTCAACGGTGGCCCGATCCGTCACGTCACGAAGCCTAGCACGCGTCGAACAGGTATGCTGGTTCGATTCTAAGCCACTGAGGAACCTCCAAGCACGTAAAAACGGAACAGTTACTGAAATTCTCACCAGATTCAATCAAACCATGGATCGTATGTCCGGTTCTTCACGTGCTCCTGCTCCTTGTGTGGGGCAGAGGCGCCTCGTACATCAGAAGATAGCATGCACCACTCCCGCTTGACGCTGCCTGGCAGTGGCCCCGTCATCGTCGAGCACAGTAAGGGAGGAGCTAACCAAGCTGGAGCCTCTGACTCTCAGGCGGTATCTCTTCAGCCACCGGAAAGACCAAAGGCCCCGTCAGCCTGGGGCTCCTTTGGTAGCAAGATCGCCAAAGCCCGGCCAATCCCAAAGGTCGTCAAGAAGGGCCCCGCGTCCACAGGAGGCAAAGCGCGCGCTTCTGGATCGGTATCATCATTATCAAATACGACAACAACAGCATCGTCAACGCGAAAGGCCAAGAGCGCGAAACAGAACCCCTCACCACCGGCATCGGCGCAATGGGGCGCCTTTCACGCGCTACAAGTCCAAGGCCCCGCGCCGAACCCGAACCCGCTACCCAAGCCGAAGTTGCTGTCGAGACCGAGGGCTGGCGCACCGGCGCCACGTTGGAAGCGCAACTCGCTTACTGCGCAGGCGAGGGCTGGGAAATGGGGCGGGTTTCATCAGGAGCAGGGTGCGCCGGCTTCTGGGCACGTTAACGACGAGGGGCTGGTCGTGCACGGTGGACATTGGTCGAACGTCGACTCTGTCGTTGAGGGAAATCTGGAGCTGAGTCTGGAGACTTCTTTGTCAAAGGATGTTGGCGACAATTCAGAGGAGGTGGGGGCAAAAGAAGTGCCATCCGAGGTTTTAACAGAACAAACTGTCTTGTCAAACCCACAACATCGACAGAACGCGGCGTCTGTATTAACCAGCAAACGGGGAAAAGCAAGGGCCAGAGCGGTTCCTAGAACCAGATCTTGGAGAAAGGGCCCCAAGAGCGCCGTGGGATCGGGAACTGGGAGCTGGGGAAACTTTTTCGAAGATATCGAGAGGAGCGATCCTGAAATCGCCAGGATGACAGGCAGCAAAGAGGAAGCAGATGCTCCGGCGCCGTCCCGTAGCATCGCTGACGATACCGCTTCATCATCCTCTTACGTTTCTTCTGAGCGGGACGCTACGGACGGTACTAATGTACACCCCGAGCCAACACCTAAATTTTATGAGGAAATTCTGCCTCTGACCTCAAGGCCCCACGAACCCAATGCCTCAAAAGCCGAAGATACCCCAGCTGCCGCCCCCCGCGCAGGACCCGAATTCATTACCCAGGCAGAGGCCGCCGCCCTCATCGATAGACTCTCGCACCAGAGGCGTAAGAGGAGGGTCCCGGTTAGGAATGGACCCGGGCCCAGCCCTAGCGAAGCAGAGTCCGCAGACTCATCAACGCAACTACATCCACACCAACACCAGCCAGCGGTTCAAGAGGATATGACGATAATATCCAGAGAGCAAGCGCTATCTGTCCTGCTCCAGGAGCCTTTGAGAACGGTGCCTCGAGACGTCAATGAGCAGAAGTATTCTGCCATTAAGGAAGGGCAAACATGCCATTCAGACATCGTTTGCGCAGAGCAACGTCTCGCACAAGAGCGCTACACAATGCAACGTCTCACAGAACAACGTCGTATCAAGGAGGATGTGAGAGAGCGTAGCGGAATAGACTGGTACCCAGAAGGACGCCGCGTAAAAAAACGTCGCGCAGAGGAACGCCGCATAAAAGAGCAAGAACGCCGCACAGAAGAGCGTCGTATAAGAAAACTTCGCAGTGCAGAAAGGCGTGTGGAAGAACTCCACGAAGAAGAACGTCGCGCTCACGAAAAAGCACGTCAGGCAAGTGAACGTCGCGCTGCAGAATTTCGCGTGCTAGAACGACGTATAAAAGAACTTCGCGAAGGAGGGCTTGGCCCCAAAGAACGTCTCAAGAAAAAATATGCTAATTTCCAGGCAATGCAACAAAGTCGCCCTACTAATATAGCCAAGGAAGCCTTACGGGATTTTGATGATATCCTAAAAGAACTGTCTACGGAGACAGTTGAATACCATCACGAAGTGAAATACATCCGGAATTGGCTCTACTGGCTGAGAGGACTTATTTCATATCCGGATGAAGGCCATAAGGTACAAGGGTTTTGTGACCTCTGTGAGCGGGAGACTCATAAAATCACAAGACACCATGTCATTCCGAGAAGTCAACGTGATCGCGACCGATTCACTATTGAAGAGATGAACGAGTTGCTGGAACTTTGCCTTCCCTGCCACATAAATTTACACAGAGCCATTCCAAACGAAAAGCTTGCTGTGGAATTCAACTCTTTGGCGCGGATTATGACACATCCTCGTATTCAATCCTGGTTGATATTCGCGAAAGCACATTCTATCAGGGACCTCCACGGTCTGATGAGACTACCAGATTCAGATGGCATACTTGAGCTGTAAGTGCTTGGGACACTGGGTGTTGTATCCATGAGGGGGTGCAATATATTGGAGGCGTCCTCCCCATGGACACAACACGCACCCCATTCCGGAATTTGAGAAGGATAGCTGATTAACTCTGACCTCTAGGGAAGAGGATGAGCACCGACTCCATTTGCTCAGTGTTGAGAAACACGCCGCCCAGTTCGCAAGCCGGAGGCGCCAGGACATTGTTGCTCTGCGCAACTTCCTGAAGCTTCGTATTCCCTATCCCGTTAAAAGAAGCGAACTAAGACATGTGCTCACGAATCAAAAAGAAGGAGAAAGCTGGAAAGGTCCTTTGCTCGAAAAGCTTTTCAACGACCGCTACGACCGCCGTGATATAGTTACCGAGGAAGGCTCTAAACGACGCAGAAGACGACACAGGCGAGTCGGCTCATCAAGTGAAGTCTGATCAGCAATTGAAGCTCCGTTCAACTCCGCTGGTCTCCTCTTGGCTCAGCTTAGGTACAAGATCCCTGGATTTCTACCTACTTGCAGACACGCTCCCGTCGCCTAGTATCAAGGGCGGCCTTATATCTACAGCCAATCGACTTTAAATTATCCATGCCATTTGAGTCTGGAGTTTCACATTGCTTTTGGTGCCCGTAGTTCTTCTGAGAGTTAGAATTCGTGTCCGTCTCTGGTGTTGTGTTTCTGAATGTGCTTCCAGTGAAGAAGGGATCTGGAGAGCAGACAGCAGTGTTCCATCAAACTGTTGATACTGACGGCTTCAGCAAAAGAAGCAAAACAAAGTAGACATACAACACCAGGTATTCGCTGGTCGTCACCGACCCAACTACTAATCCGGCCCTCATTAGCTTGTCTATGGGAGAGCAGACGGGATCCCGAATTTTCCAATGGGTATGGTCGTATGTGGTTGAACGTACTCGGAAGGGGGTCTAGGAAGGCCGGGAGGTCGAGTGTCAGCCGACTGCCTGCTTCACTTCAAGAACGACATAATTTCGCAGGCACCAAGTGCTACAGAAAGAAAGGGAGCCTTGGAAAGACTACATGAGTATTCTGTGACCCTGGTGACTATGGTGGTGTGGGAACAGTCATGCGGTCCAGACGAGGCAACTGAGGCTGCGCATGTGACTGAGCTCTACCAAACCACCCTGAACCACAACCTCGCCATCCGCCACTTCCAACCGCTATTGACAAGAGCAATTATACCAACATCACTCGTGATATAATGAGTTATTTTTCTTTCTTCCAACTAAGTCATGACAGACCAAAAGAAATTTCCCTACCCCGGAAGCATCAGATACCAACCAAGAATCGAAACACCCACTCCGCAGCAACACCCGCGTCGTCCTCCCTCCTCGTCGCGTCAAACGCCCGCTGCAGGAACTCTGGCGAGAACCCCTTGGCGGGCGTGTAAAAGTGCTTGATGGTCTCTTCCATGATGACCTGGTCGCACTCGAAATGGGGCTGGATCGTGAGGACGCGAGAGGGTTCGTACAGGCCCTGGACCCTGCAGTGCGCGCTGCCACCAATGTTTTGCCAGGTGCCCGGGAGAGGTGGGTTAGGTGGCGGGGCGAGGGCGACGTGGTCGCCGTGGCACATTTGTAGCCGGAGACCGTGAGGGGGTGGTGATGAAGGGGAGTCTGAGTCCTGGTTTGAGTCTGTTGTCGTTGTAGCCGAGGCGAGGGCGGCTAGGCAGGGGAAGTCCTCTACGAGTTTCGGGTTCAACGAGATGGTCTGGACGCCAAACTCGTAGCCGTTGGGGTCCTTTTCCACGACGGCGCCGTGGGGCTCGAGGAGGACTTTGCCGATGAGCTGGTGGCCAAAGCAGGTGCCAAAGATGCGGACGTCCGGGTGTTGCTCGTAGACACGCCGGATAAAGTCACCTAGGCGGAGGACCCAGGGGTCCGTGTCGTAGGCGGCGGCGATGGAGCCCGTGATGAGGATGGCGTCGACGTCGGCCGGGTTCGGGTAGTGGCCTGCGACGACGTCCCAGGTCGTGAAGGTGGCGAGGTGGGAGGCTGCGATGCGGGCGGCGGCGGCGGTGAGGCGTTTGATATATTGGTCGCTGTAGTATTGCCCGTAGAGGGTTTGGACGGCTGTGACCATTACATCGGAGTCTAGGATGGCGACGTGTTTGACTTTTTCTCCTCCTCTAGGGGTTGCCTCTTGTCCTGTGCCGGATGGCATTGCGCCTCCGGATCCTGTTTTTGGGTGTAAGTCTAGGAGCGATGCGGTGGAGGATGGAGGGCTGACCTTGCAAGTCTTCTTCTCTCATTTTGGGTGATAAACGTCTTTCTGTCTTACTTGGACTTGACCTACTACAGAACGAGCAAACACAACCACCTTCAATCTAAGTTGCACGTAAAAAGAGCCATATGTGATTTGTTAGCCGTTGTGAATGAAGTCGTGAAGTCTCGGTACCTGCTCCGAGTCAGATCTTCGGAGGAGATTTGTCACGGGATCCACGTTTCGGGCGTCAACGCCGGCGTCGGCCTCCGTGCCGAACTTTTGCTGTGGTCCACTGGTGGCTGGTCTAGGAATCACTCGCGTGCGCACGATATGAACTATGAGAAGATTTCAATGAAAAGTTGAATAGTATTTATGAGGGGAGAATATTGTGAGACTATCGCGTTGTTTTTTAGGCTTTTATCGACTACTTACTTTCGTGCATCAACCACGTGTTGGATTCAAGTTGAGCGGCTTGCTTCTCAATATTTGTACCCTGACTTCTTCAAAATCGTATCCAAAAGCACATGATTCTTCAAAGCCGTCTCAAAGTCCGCATACCGCGAAGTATCGCCTTTGGCGAAAGCATCAAAGATGAGGACCGTATTCAGTCCCGCGGCTGAAACCTCGACTCCGCCAGGGAGCTTGCCGGTCTCGAGGGTGACCTTTTGTTCTTCTCCTCCAACTAACTTGTACACGAGCTGCTTGCGGGGGCTGTGAATCTGCCACTGGCCTCCGTCCCAGACGGCCTCGATTTCCCCCTTGGTGCCGCTGATGATCCAGCGAGCGCCGACCTCACCGACCGTGACCGGGGTGGTTCGACAGGCAATCGAGGCCAGTGCTCCGTTTTGCAGCAGGCCTTGGACCAAGATGTGATCGGGAGAGGACTTTGGGTACGCTGGGTCGATCACGTTGCTTCTGTCGGCTTTGTATAGGGGGACGGAGTCGACGTCGCTCTTTAGGACTGACGACAGGCTGCTGAGATCGAAGTCGCCGACAACGTTTGTGAACGAGTCCAAGACTGTGTTTCAAGAACATTAGCCTTCGGGGTTTCCAACTTCGTCAGAATCTCCCAACAGAGATGGAGTGACTTACAATGCCCAAAGCCGATGTGGAATGCGTTTCCTCCAGTTTTGATATCGAGGTAGTACTCCGCGCCCTCAACCCAGAAGTTGGGAGGAAAGTACGGGAGAGTGCCGACGACAGAAGTGTGCTTGATCTCACCAATCTCCCCACTCTGAACAATCTCTCTCAGCTTGAGAGTGAGAGCGTCAGAGCGACCCTGGAGACCAACAATGGTCTTGAGTCCGCCTGACTTGGCCAGCTGCGTGAGCTGTTCCGCCTCCTGCGCCGAGGCGCCGAGGGGCCACTCGACAAAGACCTGCTTCTTGTTGGCGAGCGCGGGGAGCGTGACTGCGAGGTGCTTGGTCACGACGACGCTGACGACGACGAGGTCGACGTCCGGGTCGCTGGCCAGCTGCTCGACGTCGCCGTAGGCTTTGGTCGTGCTCGGGAGCTTGTGCATCTCAATAGAGCGGCGGGCCGCTTCCGCGGACGAGTTGCAGAGGGCGACGATCTCGTAGTGTGGCGAGTTCTTGAAGGAGGGGAGAATTGCGATGGAGGCCCAGGCGCCTGGGCCCATGACTGCCTCCTTTGCGGAGAGTCCGATAATGCCTACTCTAATGGGAGCCATGGTTGCTGGTCTGGGGGTTCAAGTAGAATGAAAGATGAGTGAAGTGTAAGTTTTCTTTCAGTGAATGAGATTGCAATGCTGAATATTCACAGTAGTAGAATCTCGCGGCATCGTTTTTAATATATTCCAGGAGTTCATCGATCTCTATTCTATCCAGACAGTCTATCAATAATATCTCGCGGCTCATGTAAGCGGTGGCTGGCAGGAATGCTGCGGTTGAATCAGCGCCTTCTCGCCCGAATCCCCGATTCGACGGATTTCCGGGCACGTAGATCTGTGGCTTCATGTTATGATGCAATGAACGGGCTGAGATGGTACTTCGGCATGAAAGCCCATCATTGAGACCCTAAATTGTGCCCGAAATATCACCATCAGTCCCGCGGAGCGGAGTGGTGGGGTGGCTTCCGGACTCGGCGAGCCGGGCATCAATGATTGGTTGGAACTCCGCGGAGTGATGACAAACCCCGAGATTGAACCAGGTCCAGCTGAACCTAGATTCTACGCGTAAACTTGCCCTCGTCGTTTTGCTTAATGGTTGATTCAATTCATATCTCTGGTGATTTATTCGAGATGACACTGGCTGCCAGCCGAAAAAAGTCTTGCGTTCTTTGCCGGACCAGTAAGGCGAGGTGTTCGCTCGGGACACCATGCCGGCGCTGTGAGGAAAGGGATTTGAGGTGTAGATACGACCACGTCCCCAAGCAATCAGCTGGGTACCGGTCACTACGTCCGGCCGAGACAATTGCTGACCGCGGTGTTCAAAGAACACTTCTCAATGACACGGAGCCATCGATCCGCCTCGAGAGTGAGGGCCTGCTTCCGGAGGACCACCCGCGTCTCGACCGCGAACCATCGATGGACTGGGCGAACCTCTTGTCAACGGAAATTGTGACAATCCCTTTGGGCTCTGAGCCTGGTCTACCGAGACAGCTCCTAGATCCAACCACTTTCTCCTTGAGCTTCGACTCGCCTCAACTTCGCCATACGGTGCTTGGCGGTGCCGGAGTACCGTGGCAACGAAGTAACTCGAACCTCTTCGGACCAGAGGACCTTGGTGTTTTGAGCGCCATGGAGGTTACAGAATATCAAGATCACGAACATCCTTCAAGTGAAATCCAATTGCACAGGGCTTTCAAGGATTGTCCGGCAAGGAAAATGCGGCCATTCTACCAAGACAAACCCCTCGCACCACGAATCACTAAAACGGTGGCGACGTGCTTTACAGCCAGAGTCCTCCTCGGCCAGATCTTATCTTATCCGAAGATGATGATCAAAGGTGGTCGAATGCCGCCTTTCATTTTCCCACCCTGCGCCATCGACGGGTCCGAATCAATAGCTGGATGTTGTGGCAAGGAACTTCACCAGTGTCTTCCAGAACCGCTAGCCATCTGCTGCAACCTCGTCCAAAGCTTCTATCAGAGGACTCCGGGGAGCGCGGCCTTTGTGTGGAGGAGTATATACAGTGAAGTAGGCAGAATCAGGCAAGAGGTGAGAGGTCAGCACTGTGCCACGAGTTGTCATCTCATTGATTAACATTTGGGTTGAACAGCATTCTTCTTATAACAGCGAACAGATGTTACATGCTCTTCAGGCCGTGGTTATATATCTGCTGCTTCAAGCCAATGACCTCCAATCAATACAAGAAAACAACATCAAAGCAATACTAGTAGTACCCAATGTAAGATGCCAAGATGTAGCCATGTGTTCTTACTAACCAGAGCAGCTGCTAGCCCGGTCGCTGCACCTGGCCCTAGATTACGAAGTCGACCTGACTAAGAAGGTCACTTTGGACCGTCGAGGCTGGATTCTTCGTGAGAGTACCAGGAGGCAGGTTCTGAGAGACCAAGTCAATTCGAGAAGTTTCGCTAACAGCAAGGGACTGCAGGATAATCTGTCTTCTATTTGGCATTGAGCTTTTGATGGACGTGGATCTGAACGCCGAGGAACCGGCGGATTGCGGTGGCTATAGTCTCCTGCCACTGCCCTCCGGCAGAGACTTGTGGGAAACCGTGTCCTGTGACGAGTGGCGAGCACGGTATAGGAGGCTACGAGCCGAGTCGTGCGATGAAAAAGTTCTGAGTATCCAGGATCTTCGAAAGGCCAGACGGGCTTTGGGTGTGGACTCTGAAGATCGAAGCCAGGAGGATCAGCTTGTAGCCCGGGTCGCAAAGTGGTGCGAGGGGATCGATGAGTTCGGGATGATGGTCTGGATGGCCGTCATGCTAGAATGACGGTATGCGGAAGAGCAAAACATCGTACGAGAGAGCTCGCGCTTTAGAAGTAGTGATTTTCAAATGGTAGATATACCCACTCTAAGTTATCCAGAGTTCTCTCGCTCCGCTTCCGCGATGTCGGATGGTTTCGGTGGCTGCACTACGGCGCCATCCCCTACAATTTGAGGAGCACGTTCGAGACGATGACCAGGCCCCTTACTATCGCCGATCGGGATGGGCTTTGATTTCCTGATGGGTAATGGATGCAGAAGGTCCTGGAAAGAAGTGACCTTCAAATACAGTTTGTCGGAGCTCTCCTCAGTCTCAGAGTATCGCGTTACGAAAAGTGAGAAGCTGAGATCCCCGTGCGAAAGGTCCACTGCTTGGCGGCCATCAATGATGAATTGCTCCATCAAACTAAAGGCTTCAATAGGCTGCCCCCGAGCACCACTGCTCTCGTGGTCTTTTATCTGCGACATAATACCGGCACGGCCGGTTGCTTCTTGCAGAGGAATCAAGGCGTAACGCAGAGGCTGCAGTGCAGAAGAATGCCGCTGGCAAATGAGACATACCTCACCGACCTTGACAGTCTCAAAGTAGACGCTGTATGAAGTGATGCAAGTAAACAGTTTTGATCCGGGCAGGGCATATTGCTGTCGCTGTGACTGCCACAAATTTTTGGGCCAGGTCTCCATCATCTCCAATGAGAATTTGGCCGGAAGCAGGGAACTGTCGATGCTCAAAGTCTCCGCCATCTTGGCCTGCAGATTGATCGACATACGCTCATCCACGTCCTTGGCGATGTATATAGTTTCCTGTTCGTGCCGTGTTGTACGTGAGGGAATGATGGTGGTAGGAAGCTCCCTAACGTAGATGTTGTCCCGGTGGTATCGCAACGGTATGAAGACGACATAATCATCTGGGAATAGCGTACATCTCAGACACGTTCTGTTCTCGCCATGAACGAAGAAACTCGCCAGGGTTGCATCCATGCGGATCCCTTTGTTAGTCGATGAGAATTCCTTCTCTTGCTCGCACATGGCCCAGCTGATGGACTTTCGTGAGGTAGATTCTGTATCGTACCACGACGCGAACTCCGAGGGATGTCGTGCCAGTAACCCGCGGCACTGCTGCCATGCTTCCTGTGGTGCGGTCCAGCAGAAGAGAGACATGTCGGTGCTGTTTTTGAGAATCTCTTCCTGAAGTCGCATGAAAGCTCGCGAGCCCTCTCCATAGAGCAAGGGCATATTGACACGGAAGAGACCGAGCAAGCACTAGGCCATGTCTTCGACCCGAGTCGTCCGCCTCTTTGACGCCCAAGACATTCTCTCGGCAATAGAGACCTCGGTGATGGCCTGGCTGTTCTTCAGTACTCGGGCAGTCTTGCCATGTATCCCCGTCATCGCCGACAATTGCCGCAGGGCGGCGCTGTCGGTCTTGAAGCCGCGTGAGTTCCATTCGCAGTCAAAGAACTCGAGCGTCTTGGGCGCAATGAGCTCTTGAAGGGTCCACCCACGTTCGAACCAGCGACACGCGCGCTTGTACACGCCAGACTCGGACATCCATAGCGTGGGAGACTCAACAGGTAGGTCCGCGAGATGAGCAAAGCAGATGGCTGAAAGCTCGTACCACTCGAACATTGAGTTGATCGCCTCCGAGAGTTCGGCACTTGAAGATTTGTCGATACAGCAGGTGTCCACCCATGCCCATTCCAGACCATTCTGCCTAGCGAGCTCGCATGTCTTCTGAATCTTGGTGTAGCCGGCTTTTTCTTTGGCAGTATTGAGTTCTGCAAACTCCTGGAAGGTCACTTCTCCGGATCCCCAGGTATGAGATGGTATGGCGTACGGTGGGAGGTCTGGAGGCATGAAAGCATGAAGCCTCAGACTCTCGGTGTCGATGAGCCACATGGCTTACGGCTGCGGTATTTCATGGCCTGGTGAGTGGACAATCAGAGTGCAAATGAGAGGCGGGAAAGCTTTAGGCGACTGTATGCAGATATCATGCACCTAATGCGACAGTAATCTCAGTTGGGATGACATTGTGCCTAAACTTGCCGAACCCCTGCACGATCTACAACACATGCACCTGGCGATCTCCAACGCTTCTCTTCCTGATCAACTCTGGCTTGACCAAATCTTGAACCTCATGATTTAGCTGCGACAGAGGGGTAATTAGAGGGGCCAGGGAATTGCTGGCGGAATCGTCGGACGAACATAGCATGGGCCCGGGAGGCAGCGTTTTTCGGCTGACAAGTGCTCACCAGTTGTCATAGATGAGTAGATGAGTGAAACTATGAAGCCATCTTCCGACTATCCACAATTTATCGCATTGCTTTGGACTTCCGACGCACGACATCATAACTGAACCTTCATCACTCAAGGCGTTCGCAGATATTCAGCTTGGTCGAGGACGAATGTGTCTTGGATCTAAGGTAGCCCATGACATTCAGCCCAGCACATTTGGAAATAGATTCTAAAAATTCAGCTGACGCTCCACGAGGACACTTAAAGAACAACACAAGAGCGCCCCGAATAAGTCACGAAGTACAGGCGGTCCTTAGTCGAAATCGCGTTCAGCTCGGCAGTAAGCCCGGAAAGGGCCGCACCGGGAGTTTCAGCCAGCCACGTTCCCCGTTTGCGATTCTTGCTTCCTTACAACGAGATCCCTCTTTAAGCACAGCACAAAAGTGGTAACTTCGACCTGGATATCGTTATTCTCGGCCTTCAAATGTTGTCGACGAACGTTTACCATGATGCTTACCCACGAGTCGCTAGGTTCTGGGGCTCCAGTCTTGGGCAATAACTAGCAGAAGCGAAGCCCTGGGTATAATTATTGTGCTTCTCGTCTGGTGACACAGAAGAGTCGATGGGCATGGACGATGATTGTTTTACTTTAGTAAAGAAATAATACCGCGATGGGATAAGTGAAGTCTTCCTCAAGACCTCAGACAGGCGATGCCACAAGCTCCACCTTGCTAAGTTGTTACCGAGCACTCAGCCGCATTATCGTAGCTATTACATTTTGGCTTTACTGAGCAGATGGCGTTTCTAGATAATACAGTGATGGTTGACAAGAAATCATATGCTTGAGTCAAGACTTGCCAGCCTCGACTCAAGCACCTTCTTTCGGCGTCGGGATGACACCCACAGAGACACACGGCGAGGGCTGACCCGTAGCTTTTTGGCGGGGTCATGCCCTGAGCTTCCCGTCCCGCCTTGAACATTATAGGTGCCCTCGGTTGAAATGGTATGGCAGACCGTAATTAGACCAGGAAAATAACGCTTGATCAGCTACTACGAATCATGAGACTGGAATCAGAGCTTAGGGGGATGAACTCCAGCCAGCCATATCGGCGTCGTGATTGCCCGAGACATTCCTACAATAGATCACCCATCAAACTAATATAGTCCGATCAGAATTTGGCGTTTATGAACTGTTCTCATCGTCACCTATCATCCTGGTTTCGGCTTCTTCTCAGTCCTAAACCGTGCACTCACAACTCAGCACCGCAACAGTTTCAGCCTGGAGTTGACTGGGCCCAGGAGCCCTATGCTTTTACTCCCAGCCAGAGTGTTTACTTGGATGAGTTCAGCGAAGCTGATCAGAGACATGGCATGACGGCGTTGTAAGTATGGCTAGCACAGTGAAGAGAGGTCATCTAGAGGAAGGTAATGTTGGAATGACGCCCCAAGACAGAGTCGCGAGATTGATCTCGTAAGATGACCACTCAGATTCATTTTAATCGCAATTTGGCTTTGGACTTCCTATTTCTTGGCGCTCTTGACGAGCTTGGTAAACCAAGCCGTTGTGGTATAAGATAAAGATAAAAGTCGTCGCAATGTGTGTCATCCTACAACTTTCATTCATCATCACAAACATCTCAGGCCTTCTCAGTTCACTTGAATTTCGAACCTCCTCAATAATCGCTGTCTGCGATCTCATTCAAAATGTCTCAGCCAGAGCCGTCCACACAGCTGGACCAGGAGCAGCAAGCCAGCAATGTATTGAAGGCCATGAAAAATGCGTCCGAGGTACTGCGCCCGTCTCCCTCCGGAACTTACATCATGTACTGACTTGTTACAGACGGTCAGAGGAGCCATCGCATCTGCAATTCCAGTTGCTAGTAATCAAGTCCTGACCGTCTCGCTGCCTGGTACCATCATTGACTGGAAGTGGGTTGATGCACGGGACGACGTTCTTTAGTCGGCTATGCTGATAACCCTTGTAGGGATTACTACTACAATGTTTCTAAGCACATCAGACCACCATTGGATGTTCAGGTCAAGGAGGCTCGGCTCGTTGACGGGATGATTCCCTTGTCTAAGTACACGGTGGGTCGCTATAGGTTCCTGTCCGACAGACAAGCGCTTACCAAACCTCAAACAGGTCGGCAAGACAGGCAAGTCTGTTGCTCGAAGCTATCTAGCGGCACTTGATTTGCTCGTTCCTGTAGAAGCATCTGTCGCCGGTGTTGTCTCCAATGAAACCACTGATGTTACTGATCCGCGTCTCAAGACAATCCAAGAGCGCTACAAGTATTCCATGCGCTATCTCACTGGTCCAGACGACACGCCCAGCGGAAATGGCCGCACAAAAGTCGAAACTTATGTCATGAAGCAGGCGGCTTGGGCTAAGGAGGCGGCAGCGTATCAGCATGCCCAGGCCCAGGCACTGGAGAGGCTCTCTCCTCCACCTGGAGCGACAACAGCCCAGATCAAGGCCGCTCAGGACAAGTATATGCAATGGATTCAGGAGCATTCGAGAGAGTTCAAGAACACCATTTAAACAAAGTATATGGACTGGGTAGTTCATGGTTACAAGTTTATGGTAAGTCTAGGATCTCATTCTCGCGCTACGGAGGTGTGTGTAAGTCTGCTAATAATCTCACACACTATCAGGTTGACTTTCATTTCGGTGTCGTCGATATTTCTTCTGGCATGAAGCGTATCGAAAACAGTAAGGAGGCCTTCCGTAATCTGACTGTCATTGCCTCGGATGGGTCCAGCGAGTATAACGGCGTTGTCCTCACACCCTCGAGCTGGTACGTCACTGTTCTCTTCTTCTTCTTTCTTTTACTTGCTCGACCAAGAAGGAGTGTTCGCACCGGGTACTGACTCATTATAGGGCAACTATGGTGGCCAAAAAGACGCTCAACTGGACGAAGAATCACTCTAAACCAAACCCATCTGAGATTCGCGCCGAGATCCGTCGTCTGAAGAGTCTTCTCATCTCTCATGAGACTCTGAAATTGGTGAGCCAACTTGCCCCTTATCCTATTATCATTAAACTTATGTCTTTTAGGCTATCACCGAGGACACGTTCTTCCCAGTGCTGTCCAGTAACACCGGAGACGACCAGACAAATGTCAAAGCCGCCTATGCCCAAGTTTATAGCGACATGGATACGAAGAACGCGGCTAGCCGGGGCCAAGACGAGCGTGGGAGCGTCAAAACCGACTGGCTCAAGAATAGATTTGGTGTTACCGTTCCCGCCGAAAATGTCCTGGAGAACCTGATCAAGCAGCAAAAGACTCAGGCCACGTCCAGCCTGGACCGTAATAACAGATCAGTGCGCGAGAATACCGAAGCGAGTAAGAAAACTGCTGGTATCTGGATTGATAAGCGGCTTGAACAAATCAATCAGGATATAGAAGAGCTCAACAAACAGCTGGCGAGCTCAGAGGCCGCTCCTTCGTCTACTGCACCGCCGATGTTGCCGGTTGTGAACTCTGAAGGCATAATCGTCACTGGGGACGAGCTTCTGGCCAATCCAAGTGAGTATATGACCTTTCGGCCTGAATGATACTTTTCTATTCACACTTAGATTAGGCCTCAAGAATCCAAGCGCTACTAGCGTCATCGATCTCGATAATGAAGAAAGCTGGCGCAATATAGCTGATGGCGGCGCCGATTCGTGGACAAAGGTCAGTTGACGCAGACAGCGAGCTTCTACATGTGTATCATTTCATTTAGCTAACCTATAACAAGATCTCGTGCAAAGTCAAAAGTAATAGTAGTTCCGCCGAGACGTCAGCGTCGCAAAGTGCCTCCACCGTCTGCGCCAGGGCGGGCTGGGGATGGTGGAGGACACGTACGTCTACCACCCACACTCAGAGCAGCAGGTAAGCTTTCAAGTGCAACTTTGACTATTACCAGACAACTGATAAACCATAGCGAGGCAATGCAATCCATGTCCAACCTCGAGGTTGAGGTTAACATGAACTGCATGGTTGTCGAGATTGAAAGACCTTGGCTCCACTCTGAACTATTTGTGGACGCTGAGCTCGACTCCGGAGCGTAGGTTCTCGTCACTATGCCATCAGGCAATCTATAACATGACATTGATGTTCTTTTGGCAGGTTCTTGATATCCCCTGGCGAGGATGCCCTCAGAGACGCATTTGACAATGGGAAAAACCTCATAGGAGAATACCAGCAATTCTCCTCCTACCCTACTGCCTTTGTAGTTGCTGCCGACATTGAACTCAGCGTAAGAATATTTCCTCCTGGCAATGGAAAATTTGTGCTGAAATTGACACTGACGTGGAATCAAGTTTTCGGGAGATACTAGTAAGCTCGAAAGTGCTGTCTCCGCCTCTTCCACCTCGCCAAACCTCTCTGTCGGGTGGGGTCCCTTCGCGATCTCCGGATCTCATAGTTCGTCCAAGTCCAAGTCCCGAACCAAGATGGAGTCTACTGCCACTGGCTGCAGGTGAGTCTAGATGATGCCTAAAATATCCGACGTTCAGATATGACTGACCAATCTTGGCTAGGATCTCCGTTGAAGCACCTCAGATTGTGGGATGGGTGCAGACACTTCTTCCTAAGCTTCCAAAGCCTAAGGATGGTGATTCCGCCATGACCAGTCCTTTTAGCAGCTAATTTGTATAATCACAGTACTACCCTCGACCGTGACTCAACTCTTTGAAACTTGTGCTTATGAGAACCATTCTTCATAGTCTGTTGGCATGTTGATCAACGTCCTGTCGTTTAGTTACGCCTCTCAAATTATGTTAGTAACTTGTGACTATTTCTATATCTGCGCAAAAAGTTACGGGACCAAGATAACAGGCGAAGAAACGTTCGCCAAATGTATGCACGCACATGACACAGCTAGTATGATAACAATCTCAGCTGGGTCGACATCCGCCGAGTTATGCAGAACCCCTGTTTGGCCAACGACACCTGTCCCTGGCGATCTCCGATGCTGCCATCATGAAAGCCCTTTGTTTACTACACCTTGCGTAGTATGATCTAACGGCGGTACGCTAAGGTTGTCGTATGATGATGAGCAGACTCGTCTACCAACTACAGGATGAGGAGCTCCAGCAGCATGGTTCTTAGGCAGAAAATATCTAAATATGATCAGTGTTCGTGCAATACAGCACTAGAGATCTCTGAGACTCGAGAACTCGCATTACATTGGCTCGAGAACCTGAGAATTACAGATGCTGCGAGAGAAACAGTAACAATGCCGGCTCATTGGTAAGCTCGCAAGTCTCTCAGTACATGTATCGCCAACCCCTTTCGACCCCCGAGCTCTCGGAGTAGCCCTCAGCTTCATCCAGTTTCTTGTTCAGTCGAATCGCACGCCACTTAGCCAGGCCAGCTGACATAATCACCAGAGCGCAACCCACCAGTACAAGACCGCCGCCTAGTCTGTAGAAAGGCTCTTGCGAACGCGGCCAGAAGTAGGGACTAAACCAGTGACTGACTTGGCTGATACAGTTGGCGATTGCAATGAGTGCGGCCTTCTTGCTTCGAGGGGCAGGAACGACAGTTGTTTCCCACGACAGCTGCAGATTAAGGCCGTTGTAAGTGCCGGAAATAAGAAGGAAAAGACCAAAGTAACGAGCTCCGATGTTCATGGTCGAGATCAGAACTGCACAGCCGACCGCACTGCCAATGATAGGCAGGACGATATGCCAGAAAGACTCTTGGTTCCGACCTGAGGACCAGGCGACAGCGTAGGCAAACACAAATGCGAATGCATATGGGGGAGCTTGAATGAAGTATGTTGTAAGTTCACCAAAGTCAAAGGTGTTGACGATCTAGGCAGAGTCAGTTATGAGAACCTCGGATCAAACTCAGACAGCTGGGGTCAGAGTGCTTACCGAAGGAAAGAAGTCTTTGAAACTTTGGGCAGTGACCAGGGAGAAATGCAACAGGCAGAAGATCCAGGTAAATGGATCTTTGACAGCATCTCTGAGACCATCCCAAGTGCCTCCGGCAGCTTCCTCTTTGCCTCCATTGGAGCACAGGATACGGTACTGCGCCATATCTCTCTCCTCAGGAGTCAGAAACCGCGTGTTGTGGGGCCAGTCTGGGAGGAGCACATAGGCAGAGAAAGCCACCAGGAACGTCACGATTCCCTCAATGAGAAAGAACCATTGCCAAGAATACAGACCCGAGACACCACCCATCGTAGTCAGAATTCCTGCCGCAAGGAAGCCTGAGATGATGTTGGATATGGTGTTTCCCGCGTGCCAGATGGCCATCCTAAGAGGACTCTCCTCCTTAGTGTACCAAGAAGAGGTCACTACTTCATGTTGGCAATTTCTAAAGCTGGCTACCAGGGGAGATGATGCTCTACTTACTCAGAGTGATACCCGGAAAGAATGGCGCTTCAGCCAGACCGGTGAAGAATCGCAGAGCAGCGAAGCCGGCACCACTAGATGAGAGTCAGTACGCCTTATGTAGTTCATTTCTCTACTAGAAATCTTCTTGCTGACCTTTTGAGGGCGGGAGTGCAGATAGTCGCCGCTCCCCAGGCTACCATCGTCGAAGGTAGAAACCATCTCGGATTTGCCTTGGCCAGCCACAAGTTGCCGGGCAATTGCCCAACAAGATAACCGATGTAAAAAGTTGAGATGCCTAAGTTCCACATGGTGTCTGACATATGGAGGTTATCCTGCATCCCGCTGAGTCTTGCGTTGGAAACATTGATGCGGTCGAGATAACTGAAAGTTGACTTCGTGTTAGTAATGAACAACTCGTCATCTGGGCCTGACTCACCTCATGAGAAACATGAGCGTTATACAAGGCATCATTCTCATATCGATTTTTCGTACAACGCTCTTATTGAGACTTGCCATATCGGTATCGCTCAACCCTCGGAGATGTTCGAAACGGTTCTGGATGTCTCTGGGAGTTGTGTCGTATTGCTGGCCAAGCTTCTCCTCGGAGGAATCAGAAGACTTGGTGGGGTCTTCAAGCTCTTCACACTTGGTGGCATCTTTGCCAGCACACTCTACCACCGCTCGATCTTCATTGTTGGAGATCATGATGCTTTTTTTGTGTAGTTAATCGAAGCCAAGTCTGTGGAAGCTTGGGACTGCTAGCAAGCGTGGTTAGTGTCTTCGAGTCTTGACTTCCTGCTACTACTCAGCTCTCCAGCCTGTGACATCGCTTTATACTTGTACAGCTCAGACTGGCGAACCAATTTATCTATAAGCTTATACGGGAAGCTTGGCAATCCGGGGACTCCAGACTACCCCGCGTCAACGTCGTTCATGGATCCGTACTAGGGTCAGACGGGAACGCGAGTAAGCGGCCTGCTCCCGCGGGAAGTCGGTCAGTTGAGTGGTCACAACGGGCTATCTTCACGGAACAGTCGCTAGTGATGTGAAGTGTTTCTCGAAATGCCGAATATCCGACAGTCCACGTCTGTTTTTCCACCATTCTCGTCTTCTCTGTCGCCACTTCATCTTCTATTCTGCTACTACCTGAAGCTGTGTAAGATTTGTCTGTCCGGAACAGATGCCCAGCTTGCCTTAGTAGCCCTGAACTACCTTTGGGTTGGATCTGGCAAAAGAAGATGTGTTCACCAGAACCACAGGTTTATGTCACACCCGATGGAAAAAATACTTGAGGCAAATATTGAAGTTTATTCGAATGTGCTGGGGCAAGTCTAGTTGGTAAAGAAGCACAGTGTCCAAAGCATTCTTGGATTACAGGGGGGGGGGGTCGCTACTTGTCCAAGAACCAAACCAAGTGCTTCTGAGGATGACACGGAGCGAAGCGGTGCAAAATCCAGCAGAATCCCTTGATATGCCACATCAAGATCTTTCAGCGGCTTAGTAGGCCAGAAACTTTCTCGTACACAGTGAAGACAATGCCTCCACTCAGAATCAGACGACCAAGTCTCATGGTGCTTCCACTCCAAAAGCCTCTTAAACCTCTTTCTGAAAGCACCATGCGGAACGCTTCCAGTGTTCCAGCCCCTCGAGCTGACTGTGCTCTAGTCTTGATCGTGTCGAAAGGTTGTGTAGCATAGACAGTAACAATGCCAGCAACCGACCCTGATCCAAAAGTGACTAGTGAGTTGTTCGGCAAGCCATGCTGCTTAGACTGTTCTCTGAGTACATTGTATGAGCCCATGCGTACTGCTGAGGTGGTGGACTGCTTCAAAGTGGTAGAAACGAGACCTCGGTAGATCTCTGCGAATCCATGCTTTTTCACCATTGTGACCAGAGCATTCGTTCCACTGGCGTACTTTCGTGCACCAGACTTTGCATCGTCAATGCTGTTCTTTTGGTTAGTCAAGCAGGCGAGTTCCGAGTTCTTGAAACAAGGTTACTCTGAGACCGAGAGTTGCTGATCACACTTACAGTGCTGTTTTCACTCTCTCAGTTGGTGTTACTGCTACAATACTCTCTACACATCCGGCAATCATACCCGCCAGAATTCCCCTTACTGGAGTCAAGCGACCTTCGCTGTCCATCAAAGAGTTCCTGATAGAGTCAAATGACAGGAAGCGTACTCCAGCTTTGAACGTCGTTCCCTAAGGATTGAAGGTGAGCATACTGCGCAGCGAAGCAAACATAGAATTCTCACAATGATGAGTGTTGAGCAGCCTGTGTAGATGGCTCTCGGTCCATCCTGTCGAGCAACTTGGAGCAGTACTGCGAATGGGTTTTTGGAAACTGCTGAGTGGAGCTGCGCTCTCGTCTTTGCGAACTCGAAGGGATACTTTGGGACGGGGTTGAAGTTAGCGTGAGTAATGATAAGGACTGCACTAAATCAGCCCGAAAACACTTACTGTAGTTGCAGCTTCAACAGCTCCAGCGATGCCGCCCGAGATTAGAGATATTCCTGGCGATATGATGTGCTTAATAGCCAGTTTAGACTTCTTATCCGGCGGGGTCGTGGTAAGGACCGCACCGCCAGGTGAAGCAGTCGAAGTGATGGATGCCATGATTTGTTTGAGGCTCCAAGACCTCTAGTAACGGTCGAATAAAGTTTTTCGAAGTTTATTGAAGAGAAGTCACCGAACCACGCGGAAAAGAAAAGACATGAAAATATCAGCAGGGTGAAAGCGCTGGGATGATGACTGGTTGCAGGAGGTGTTCACGGCTCGATGACGAAAGGCGAGAACCTCTATAGATTGGGAGATAATACCATATGATTCTGGTCACTCAAAACAAAATGCACTCACAGGTTGTGATCCTCCCGACTCCTCGTTCATGCTTGACAGGGGCGACTCTCGAGATCCCGCGGGAAGAAGACGGACTTACAGACGGCTGCCCATGCTTCAGCCTGGCCAATCAGAACCCTTCCCGTGCCCGCGGCCCGTCCAGACTTAGTAACTCCAAGATCGCTTTCTTCCCGCGGCAAGCTTCCCGTGCTCGCTTTCTTCCAAAGCCACAGCACCCCGGAGCAAACATTCTCGAGTCCACCAGCAAGCCGTCCACGGATACTGCTTTACTGCTCACTTCCCGCTCAGATCACCATGGGTCCGAAATCAGGCAATGGCACCACGGCTTCCGGACGTCCCCGAAGGCGGGCCGTCGAGGCATGCTCGTTCTGCCGACGGCGCAAGGTATGGCACTCTCAAGTTCACAGCGTTGTAGAGATGTCTAATTGCCTTTCAGATCAAGTGCAATAACGAACAGCCTACGTGCGCCAACTGCAAGACTTACGGCAAAGACTGTGTCTATGAGCCTCTGGCTAGCCCTGACGGAATCACACTGCACTCAACACCAACACGACGTCATGCCGAGCGCCAAAGAGGTGCTTTGCGGGGCACGAGACGGGAAACCCACACTCTGACAGGTGCTCGAGATGGTAGTGTGCGCAATGACACTCCCGCGGATCGCAACGACGCCAGCCCCTCACCAAACCCCAATGACCACGATCCTTCGACCCCCTCGCCCCCTCTTTCTAGGAACCAACATCCAGGGAACTCAGCGAAACGGGCATCTTCCCATCGCGGGGATGTATCTCGTATCGTGGTATCCGCAAATGGAGTCTCGAGCTACCATGGCCGCACCAGTGCCTTGTTCGAGGAGAACCCACAGGAGCGATTTGCGGTAGCTGACCTGCGCCCCCGAATGCCAGATGATTGGATCGAGAAAGGCCTGGTTGCAGAGACAGCCAAACAACGTGGGTTACATCCAGAGTCTCGGACAAGAAGTCTAGCCTCTAACAAGACGCAGGTCAACTTGAAGAATTCAATCATCGAGCGGGGACGCTTGATTTTGACGGCGTGGATCCAGAGCTTGGCATGCATCTGTTGTCCCTGCATTGGAATCGCCAGCATCACTCATTCTTGCTCACCTATCGGCCTGCGTTTATGCGAGATATGGCCTGCAATGGACCATACTTCTCCAAGATACTCTTGAACGCCATCTACTTTGGGGCTTCCAAGTTCAGCCCCCGAAGAGAGGTGCGGAGGGATCCCAATGATGTTCGTACCGCCGGCTGGGCCTTTCGTGAGCGTGTGCGCAAATTGCTCGGTGATGCGCTTGATAGTAGTGATATTACAACGATTCAAGCTTTGCTAGTGATGACGAATTCGCTGTTTGCGCTAGGGGATGAGAGAAGCGCGGCTTGGTTGTATGCTGGTTTGGCATTCCGCATGATTATAGACCTGGGCATGCACGTAGATGCTCCAGGTCTTGGCATAACACGGAAGTTCTCTGATGAAGATCTAGAGATACGACGGCGGGTCTTCTGGGGGGCATTCGGTAAGAAGGACTTGAGTCGCCGTAGTGAGCTAAAGCATACTGACATCATTTCTAGTTGTCGACAAGATCCAGAGTTTGTATCAAGGGCGTCCAGCATCCCTGAAAGAGTCTGACACTCTAGTGCCGATCAAGTTTCTCGACACATTCGAAGAGTTTGAAAACTGGAAGCCGTTTGCCTACTCTACCGACGCCACTAACTACCCGGGTTCGCCCGCCTACAGCGTATCGACATTCACGTATCTGTGCCGCCTCTCAGTCGTCATGAGCGATATACTGAGTTGCATCTACACAGAGAGGGCATTCGACAAGAGTGCTGCGGAGCTTTCCACAATGTTAGAGACCTTGAGCTCGAAGTTGGCAACTTGGAAAGATGCACTCCCAGCACATCTCATCTTTGATCCAAAAAGCAATGACGTTGTGCCGCCACCGCATGTTCTTAGTTTGCAGTGAGTCTATGGAATCCTTTAGTGAGGAGTCATGATTGACTGACTTCCATTCAGCGCCATGTACCATGTTCTTACCATCCTTCTCAATCGCCCGTTCGTAGCTGATGGCCATCTTTACAACACATCTCGTTCCATCTCGGTCAACTCGTTCATCACCTGTGCGTCTGCGGCCAACAGCATAGTGAGCGTTCTTCGAGTCTATGATAGGGTATTCTCCGTTCGTCATGCGCCATATTTGATCTCGTATGCCACGTACGTTGCGGCAACGATACACGTGCGGATAGCTGCCAAACGAAGCACAGAATCGGAGGCTCGAGAACGTCTAGAGACTTGCATGTCAGTGTTCCGCGAGAATCAAGAAACAAACTGGGCTGTCAGGAGAGCCAAAACAATAGTCGAAGGCTTGATGGCCAGACTTGGTGTCAGTCTTGATGAGGGGCAAAGCACACAGCCTGGGGATCGCATACAAGCCAGCAAAAGAACGCGGTCAGTCATGGCCACCACTCAGGACAATGCCGAAGGCTCAAATAGCTTGCCTCAAGTATTTCAGAGTCATGCGCCTCAGACAGCACCCGAGAACGAAACGCCTCCATTAGGATGGTCGGATATTGATGGAATCATCCAGAGTTTCGCAAGAGGTCAAGATCCTAACGCAGCTTCAGCGGACCCGGCACAAGCAGACACTCAATTTCAACAAGTCCCGCAACCAGCGGGTGCTCAAGCTTCCAGCTTTGGTCCCTCGGGTTTTGGTGGCAACCAAGCCTGGTTCCAGGGGATGCCAGAAGGAGATGGCGGTTCGGCCTCCTTTGATGACTTACTCTTTGGCTTCAACGGATCCGCTTTGGATAGCATGTTCTCTTGATCTACTCGGGCGGATGTTTGTACCTTTACCGGGTGCGGTATCTGTTGTTTTCATGAACCAGACTTTGACCCGGGGGCAAAGTGTTGACGCTCCACTGTTTTGGTTGCACAGGCGGGAGTGGTGCTTCTCAATCCCGCGGGAGACTTTCACTCCCGCGGCTATGCGCCACTGACACGGCCTCACCGTGACGCGATGGACGGCACAGATGGTGAAGACTCTGTTACTATTAAAAGCTCGCGTGGAATAGCGAATTCATCTCGATGGGTACACCGTTTTACTCAGACCTTCTTACGTTCAAATACTCTTACCTTCCGAGAGAGTTGGTACAAGACTGGTTGCTATCCCGCAGTATCACCAATGCCCTTCAACATTAGAGTCAACAAGACACTTATTGAATCTCGGAGATTCCTTCATCAAGTCTCATATCCTACTCTGCCGTCATCCTCCCCCATTCACATCCCCTTCGCTATCCCAATCATGGCAATAACACCAGCAACCACAAAGCGCCGGGTCAGGCACTCCCTTCCCGCGGTCCTAATGCGAGCCGGCACATCAAAAGGCCTCTTCATCCACCGGTCCCATCTGCCACCATCTGAAGCAGAATGGGCGACTCCACTCCTCGCAGCCATGGGTTCTAAATACAACGATACCCGCCAAATCGACGGTGTCGGAGGGGGGAGCAGCGTGACCTCCAAGGTTGCCGTCGTCTCACCATCCAGTAGACAAGGCGTGGACGTCGAGTACACCTTTGTCCAAGTGGCCGTCGGAAGCGAGACTGTTGATCTTAGCGGGAACTGCGGCAACATCTGCTCAGGGGTTGGCCCTTTTGCTGTGCAGGAGAGACTGGTCACTCCGATGCCTGGCTCTCGCGTGATCGACGTGCGGATATTCAACACCAACACATCGAAGCTTATCGTAGAAACGGTTTACGTTGACGAAGACGGAAACGCGGAGGAGGATGGAAATTGTCTCATCCCGGGCGTCAAGGGGCCCGGCAGCGAGATCAAGGTTGCTTTCGTCGAGCCGGTGGGCAGCATGACGGGCAAGCTCTTCCCCAGCGGAACGCGGTCTGAAAGGATCCTAGTGGAAGAAGTGGCTTGTATTGGTGACTTTGCGGTAGACGTGACTTTCATCGACTCTGCGAATCCCTTCGTTCTCGTTGATGCTCAGAGTCTACCCGCGGAAGTCAAAACACAGCCTCCAGATTCTCCTCTATCCATCGAAGTCGCCGAGGCCATCCGGCGGCAAGGAGCTGTACGGATGAGACTCGCCAGGACTGTCGAGGCTGCCGGTCTAGTTAGGGGGACTCCGAAGCTCGCGTATCTTTCGCCGCCAGTCGGCAGTAACAGAGAAGCGGCGAATATTCGAGTACAGGCTTATAGTATGGGCAAGCCTCATCCGAGTTTGCAACTCACGGGCGGCGTTACTCTTGCATATGCCGCCATCACGGAGGGGACCGTTGCGCACCGTGTTGCGAACCGGGATTCGGGTCTGGAGGGTATGCCAACACCCAGGAGAACACCGAGTCCGTCGACTACGAATGCCTCAGGAGGCCCTAGTATTGATGACAATAAGGTTCAACGCACCATTCGCATACAGCATGGCAGTGGGATTATGGAGGTAGAAGTTTGGGCTCATGAGGAAAAAGAGGGCCTTGCGGTCGATCGATGTGTAGTAACGAGGACTGCACGGAGGCTGATGGAGGGCAATGTGTTTTATTATTCCTGAGGAAGAGATCATCTGTCATTTGAACTTTGAGCATAGCCTGCGATAGACTTGAGAAATGACCAATCCTTTTGTGCTTGATTCTTCCGTGTCGCTGCAGCAGCAAGCCGTCAATCACATCCTGCTGTTCCGAGGTTCTCAGCTGTGCTTGACGTTGCGACCCTCGACATCACACACCGCCCACAACCCGCGCACCGCGTCCTTTTCGCAATCTTTCTGGCTAGAATGAAAAAATAATGTCCCGACAACAGTATTCATCTACAATCGATGTAAAAAGCGAAAAAATAACTCCTCGACGGGGAATTGAACCCCGGTCCCCTGCGAATCGTTGAATTTTCAATGACAAGCAGATATCCTCACCACTAGACTATCGGGGATTGGTGGATGTTAACATCCAGTGATAGTTGGTTGGAGGGAGAGGGGCCTAGCAGGTATATGTAGCTTTAGGCTGTGGGGCCCGCAAGTGCCTGTGACCCCACCCTACCCTGCTAGCACCTTCCGAGCGCACGACACGGGAAGGCACAAGTGGAGGATATGGCAGGAGTGATCTAGCGGCACGAGATTCTGCAGAGGTGCCTACCTACCTTGTTGTTGAAGACAGTGTATGGGGTCATTGTTGGGAAAGGGCAAGGTCAGCTGTTGCTGCTCAGATTGTTCAATTTACGCGAGCACTACCTTAGATGAACGAGATCAACTTGATGGCAAGTGGTGTAAGCAGCACAAAGACATATATTCTGCAGGAAACGACTTCCCTCTCAAAATGCCAGCAAGAGGCATCGCATGTTCGGCAGGAGTATTGCTTCCGAATAGCTGAAACACTTTTGTCAAACCTGACCAAGAACAGGAGACCCCAGGACCCAAGGCCTCGCGGAATAGAAATATGTCAAGTAGAACATGAAAAATCGTGCCTTGAGAATACTTCATTGATTCCAATCCTTATTGTCAAACATGGTTCTTGAACTGCAAGCATCGCATGTAACGCGACTTCCTCTTCCTAATCCTGCGTCCAAGATGACCATGGTCTATCTCGGCTCAGAGGTGCGAGTGCGAATCCCGCCAACTTTTGCTTCGGCTACGTAAGATATGCCACATTCCTATGCCTTCGGCTCGACAGCGGCAGCCTCCTTCTTTTGCGGAATCAGGTTGCGGAGCGAAAGGTCATACACGACATCCTCGACACGCTTGACATCATACTTGACCGCGTCGACACGCTTGCGGAGAATGTCATTCTTGAGGTTGAGCAGCTGGAACCCGGCAAACAGATCCTTGACGAAACTGCTGATTTCAACGGGCATGGAAAAGTCGGCGAGGGTGACGGCGTTGGTGGCGAGACGGGAGAGCTCCGAAGTCAGGTCGGTGAGGGCCAGGAGATACTCCTCGATGGTGAGGTGGAATGCATCGCGGTCCTTGAGGTTAACAGGGACTGCCAAAGAGTAAGCACAAGGCGGCCGTGGTTGCCTGCGAGGCAGATTGGGTGGTACCTTTGAAGATCTCGCCCACTTCCTCGAGAGTTAGGAGACGAGCGATGGGGCCGGGCTTGCCATCTGATGTGAGGCCGCCCAGCCACCCAGCAAGAAGGACGGTGAAGATGGCGTTCTGTACTTGGCGGTTCCACTTCTGGTTGTATCTGGCGAGGAGTCAGAGAATGTTGCCTGAACGGCATGAGATGGATGCCTACTTGTAGTATGGGTGCTTGGAGGCGATTTCTTGGAGCTCTCCAATGACCTCAATCTCTTTCTGAATGCCCGCCTGAACGTCGGCCAAAAAGGGGCCGTCTGCGTCAACAGTCAGTCGCGGGTAAATGCAGGCGAGACGGCCGACTGCAGTCATGCCTAATAGAGGACTCACACTGTTGACGCGGGGTGGCGTGGATGCGCGAGAGCAGACCCTGGACGTAGGAGATGGCCCGGTCGAGCTTCTGGACAGTCTGACTCATTTGATCCCTGACTTCCTGGTCCTCTTCGATCTTGTTCTTCAGGTGCTCAAAGATCTGGGGGTCAAGCAGGCGGGAGGCCGGCACCTCAACCATGTTGGTGTCGCTGTCCATAGTGGGTGGTGAGGTATGTGTCTGAGCGGCTGTGTTAGCAGAGATCTGGGAGATGTATGAGCGATGATGCAAAAAATACGGTCCGTTCGAAATCAACAGGTTTGACCGGCAAAATACGTGCGATTGTTCAGCCCTGCCTCTGCAACAACAACGATTTTGGTGGTGAGATTTGAATTTGGCAGATGGAAAGAGCCCCGCGATTTGTGACGTCGTCACGCTGCAGGAGGCGACCAGAAGAAAGAAATCAGAGTTTTACTTACGGCAGCAACTGGCTTTTACTGACGAGCAGATGATTTGGCACGACTAGGAGCAGTCCAACGATTTACTGGCAGTCTGGGCGGCTTCACGATGTCATTGACGGTGGTAGGCTCGAGGAAAATCATGCAAATGGAAGGCGGTCAGACTTGACAATTGGGGCAGCACTCGCCCAATATGGAGAGCTTCGCTCGACATTCTGCCATTGTCTCAGTATCTGACTACAACATTCATACAGTCAATTACAACGACAGCAGAACCAGTGATCGCCGACTCCAATACTGAATGAATGCAAACAACCTTCTTCACACGCCTGGACAAGCCAGACAGAGCAATGAAAGATCAAGGGTTTGCGTCGCCTGGAGGCAGTGAAATACCAGGGACACGGTGGAGAGGGCGTACGGCAAGCCGCAGAGGTCCATCTCCGAGAGATCAAAAATAGGAATAATCAATGTGATGCCAATAGGCATCTTTCAGAGATTAAACTGAAAAGAACAGATACTACACTTGATCTAAGCCAAAAGGCAAAGAAGAGCTAAGGAGAAAAGGAGAAAACGGGTAAAGGTGCGGTGGGTGGAGGGGATTATATAGGGTTGGGGGCTGGTCTGTGCAGAGGGCACAATCAGTAACGATACGTACCCCGGGCGAAATTGAAGCCAAACTTTTGCTGTGCAGTACGTACATGTACGTATTGCTGCGCCGTCCTGCCTAAAGTTGATGCCTCATCACGAGCTCACGATGCACATCTATCCAAGATCCTGCCGAGAATTGAGGCATTCATTTGAGGCAGCACTTAAATCTGTTGATGACTGAGGCAGCTTATTTCTGTTGCCTTCCTCATGTCCATACTCTAACGTGCGGCGAGCTTCCGCGTTCGAGGCATACAAGTGATATTCAGGACTTCAGTAGTGTACTGGTCAAGTTTGGTTAACTGTTCTGGTAACAAAGGCTTGTTCTTTCTTCTTCGTCAATGCATGCAGTCCCGTTGAAACAGTTGCTTGGTACACTTTACTTATTTAGAACACGCTATTGGTGATATCATAGTTGCTGGTTGATGGAGGTCTAACATTAGGACGGCAGTACCATGCTAGCAATGGCTTGTGGTTGCCGGCGATTTCGCACAAGAGTATCCGTAGATCTATCTTCACAACATGATATGCTGGCCATGTCTGTCTTCATTTCGATGCTGCGGCGAACATACGAAGAGGAAGTCCAGACTCGTCTTTTCATCATCTGTGAATGTTGCCGTCGGACTATCAAATAGAGGGAGCCAGCAATCCCCGAACCAACTTGAGCTATCCTCATTTCCTAGGAAGACCCCCGCTGATTACGAGCTCCGTCGTTGCGTGACGGAAATCCGGGGACTTTGAATGACCGCCCAGTCCGACCAGGCTTCAATATCGATCCTGGCTGAATCCAAACGAGCAATGCATGTCATGCAGGCATCGTCTAGCAAAAGGGGAGCTCCCGTCTGGTCGGAGATTTGGAGCTTCAGGGCAAACATCGATCGATATGCGCCGTCAGCTCAGGCGGGTGCCGCATGGCTCAAGTGCAGCGGCGAGCTTCGTCTAGCAGCGCGGTAGCGGGGGCCCAAAGTTCGGAATCTTTGATGACCGGATCTTAATTGAAGCAAAATCAAGCTTCTTATTGGCGGGTCGTCTAGACGAGAGGTGCATATGCGGGTCCCCTGCAGCCGAGGAAGCTCCCGAGAAGGTTAGAGTCGGTACTTGCTTCTTTCGTGTCGAGGCCACACAAAATCAAGTACCCCCAATTTCAACTCTGTTCGTGACCCTTGACTACCGGCAGAAAGGGGGCAAACACAAATGTCAACAAAATTTTGAGTGGCAGAAGGCAGGCGGCAAGGGCCCAATCGAAATCCGAGGACACACTACCAAGTTTGACGTGAAGCCGTCCGGGTCTGAATCTCTTGTTCTTCCCGTCCTGCACGCCACCCCTCGACGCCTCGTCTGGTCGTACTCGGATTCTCCGTCCCAGACCGCCTCCACATCCCCGATTGTCTATGCCTTGGACCTTGGACGAACATCGTTGCTGCTGAACAATCCCATCCTCGAACCCCGGCACGGACTTTGACATCTAGCTCAGCTACACGAGAGGTGCATGACCCCACGCTGAAGATTTCTGTCATTCTGTATAAAAAGAGGCATTCAACATGACGGGTAGATACTCGTTGCGCCAGACTCCTAGGTTAGTCGAATTGTGATTTCTTCTTTCTCTCTCTGGCTTGAAACCATTCCGCGAAGCAATTGGATCTATTGCGAATACATCAGACGACGCTTTAGCGCACTCCCCATTGCCAACTTTGTCGCAAATCGAACCCATGGCCGCCCTTGTTTCCTCTCCCAATGGGTTAATACTCTAGCGAATACCTTTCCTCTTACCAATGCTAACCCACCGAACAGGAAGAAGGAGCTCTTTGAGGGCATGGTCGAGACCCCTCGGCGTGTTTCTTCTAGACGCAAGTCTCCCGAAGCCGCCACCGGCGCAGAGGTTACCGAGTCGAAGCCGCAACCCCGTGCCCCGAGACGACGCACTACGGGAAAGTTCCGCGAGGAGCTCGACGATGAGACAGAGACGGTATCGGCGAACGGCAAGGCCGACTTTGACGAGCCTTTGACCAACGGTCACACCAATGGTCACGCCAACGGGTACACCGATGGACATGTCAAGGAGGAGCCCATCGCCAACGGCCACAGCAATGGGTACGCCCAGGTGAAGGTTGAGACCGCGACCAACGGGCATGCCGCCACGCCCAAGGAGGATGCCCTGCCGACCTACAAGAAGGGCGCCATCATCGACGGCTGGGAGGTCGGCACAGACCCCAAGATTGATGCTTCGGGCGAGTTCGAGTTCGGAGGCAGCATTGGCACCATGTCGCTGATGATCGGCTTCCCTCTGCTCATGTGGTACATGTGGATTGGAGCCACCTACTACAACGGCGGCGTCCCTACCCGTGAGCAGGGCCAGAGCTGGAGCGAGTTCGGCCGTCATCTCGTGGACCTTGTCTACACTGGCGCATACCCCTCCCTGCGCGCTTGGCGCATCTACTGGACCTTCTTCACCTTCGAGGGCATCTGCTACTGCGTTTTGCCCGGTGTCTGGGCCTGGGGCAAGCCTCTGGCTCACGAGAACGGAAAGCAGCTCAAGTACTTCTGCAACGCCTACGTCAGCTTCTACTTCACGATTGCCGTCATGGCCGTCCTTCACTTCACCGGATTGTTCCCCCTCTACACCTTCCTCGACGAGTTTGGCCCCCTGATGTCTGTGGCTATTCTCAGCGGCTTCCTCGTGGCCTTTGTTGCCTACTTCTCCGCCCTCTGGAGAGGTGCTCAGCACCGCATGACCGGCTACCCCATCTACGACTTCTTCCTTGGCGCCGAGCTGAACCCCCGCATGTTTGGCATCTTGGACTTCAAGATGTTCTTTGAGGTTCGCATTCCCTGGTTCATCCTCTTTGGTCTCAGCTGCGGTGCTGCCGCCCGCCAGTACGAAAAGTACGGCTACGTCTCCGGCGAAGTGCTCTTCCTGGTCATGGCTCACTACCTCTACGCCAACGCCTGCGCCAAGGGTGAGCAGCTCATCGTCCCGACCTGGGACATGTACTACGAGAAGTGGGGCTTCATGCTCATCTTCTGGAACCTTGCCGGTGTCCCTCTCTCGTACTGCCACTGCACCATTTTCCTGGCCAACCACCACCCCTCCGAGTACAAGTGGAACCCCATCGCGCTTGGCTTCCTCTTTGTCTCCTACCTCTTCGTCTACTGGATCTGGGACACCACCAACAGCCAGAAGAACGGCTTCCGCGCCCAGGAGCGCGGTCAGCTCGTCGCCCGCAAGACCTTCCCTCAGCTCCCCTGGCAAACGGTCAAGAATCCCAAGACCATCACCTCGGATAAAGGCGATGTCATCCTCGCTGACGGCTGGTACGGCTACGCCCGCAAGATCCACTACACGTGCGATGCCTTCTTCGCCATCTGCTGGGGTCTGATCACGGGCTTTAAGAGCCCCTTCCCCTGGTTCTACCCCGTCTTCTTCTGCGGCATGATTGCCCACCGTGCTGCCCGTGACATCCACCGCTGCCGTCAAAAGTACGGTGATGCCTGGACTCAGTACGAGCGCGAGGTTCCTTACCTCTTCATCCCCGTAAGTTTCAATCCTTGTTCTGCTGTGGTGGAAAGAATTCAGTGACTAAGTCCTATACAGTACGTCATCTAAGTGACAATTCCAAAACCTCCCCAAAACTAGGCGTCTTATGCCACGGCCATTGGGCCATATTTGTCTGTACATAATCCGCTTCTTCACCTGGAGCCGGTTGCCAAGTGGTTCTAAGACCGGTAGCAAACGGCAAGGGGTAATGGTAAACGAATGGGGGAAAAGGAAAAATTGCCAGCAACATGTGCGAGGAGACATGGTTGGCATAAAGACTTGTAATTATATAACAGAAGCGGTGCCTTGTTCTTTGACACCACCGCGGCTTTCTTTGTCACGTGTGGGCAGCGTTTTGTTAGGCACGCCGCCCTCTGAAATCGAGTAAAATGAGTAAAATGATACATCTATTCAAAGACGACGGGCTGTTTGGCAAAGTGACCTCGTTGCTTGTGAGGCCTCTCATGCAGAAGGCCACTTGATTGACTCTGGTGACGTCGTAAACACTTTGCTAGAGTTTACACTTTCTGGGTTACTGCTGTGGACAGGCAGCAAAGGGTACTTTGCCAAGGATTCAGGACTACAAGGTTGCTCGGACACCCTTTGAAGGGCTGGCACTACTTACTTTTGTCAAGGATGTACAGACCAAGGCGAACGCTCTTCAACATTCCCGCCGGTAGCTTCACAGTCCACCTCATTACTCAGCCTACATAGCCGGTGCTTCTCCACAAGAGCATGTCACTGTTTATAGCCATATCGACACCTAGTGAGGCTTTAGCAAGACATCATAGTCGCACTAGTCTGGGACAAGCAGCTGGGGGCGGCCCTTGCAGAATATGAACGCAGGTTGGTATCTGTTCTTCATCTTTGATTGTTGGCCAATGCTGAAATCTAACTTGAGATTTCCTGTCCGCTCAGCACCAGCCTATGGGAGTAGTAATGACGAGCCCCAAGGCAATAGATTGTGTACGGGGGAGCACAAAATGTCACACAGCATAGGCGATAGGGCATGGAACTTTAACAAAATAGTAGACGCATAAAAACACATTGTCGCAACCTAGACTACAATTCCGTTCTCCCATCACCGATGTCTATGCTGAGCAATCGCCCCCCTGAATGGATAGCATACCTTGATGGCAAAATAGTACATATACGTTTGATCCGTGATCGAAGCAGTCCCCGATCGTCCCAAACATGGCATTTCGTGACCCTTGACCGTTCCCACGCCTATGCCTTTAAACCTTTGATTCGAGTTTTCGACGCGCCTGCTGATGATATTTGTCCGCCTTGTGGCAGTGATGCCCGTGCAAGTTGTGGCTTAAGTACATCTTGTCAACCGTTCAACCGAGCATTCGTCGTATTGGTGTCGTCGCTTAGCAGGTGACGTCCTGAGTGGCCTTGGAGTTCATGAGAAGGGCAACAATCAAGCCGTAAAGACCTAGAAACATTCATGTCAATAAAGAACGCGATCATCAATAGGGTTGATATGACGTACCCAAGACTTCGGCGAAAATGAGAATCAGAATCATGCCGACGAAGAGACGGGGCTGTTGAGCAGTTCCACGGACACCAGCGTCACCGACGATACCAATGGCGAAACCAGCAGCAAGACCGGCAAGACCGACAGAGAGACCAGCACCGAACTGGATGAAACCAGTGTAGAGGGCCATCTGCTGCTGAAGGCCATCGGAGATAAGCACGGAAACGACGAGACCGTAGATAGCAATGATACCAGCCATAATGACGGGGACAATGTCTATGGCAATGATTAGCAAATGTCGATACAGCTAGACCATGAATGCATGGTCGTCGATTGTAGATGCTGGTTCGTACTCTTGACGATCAGGTCAGGGCGGAGGACACCCATAGCCGAGATACCGACACCGGACTTTGCGGTACCGTAAGAGGCACCCAGGCAGGTGAAGACAATGGCGACAGTGCAACCCATGGCTCCGAAGAAGGGCTATAGCGTGTTAGCGATGTTGTGGACGCGATGTCGAATGATGCCCAAATGGCTCATCCCAGGTAGGAAGGGGGCGACGTCATGGATCGATGACTCGGGAGGCACAGGGAGGACGAACCGCGTAGACGGGGCTGTGACATTATCGCGTTAGCAGATGAGCTCCAGAAACGTAGTAGAAACCTGTTTGCGCAAGTTGGGCATCGAAAAGGATGGAGTTGGGAGCTTCGATTGATGGATAGGAGCTCGAAGACGGGGGCAAACAAGCATGTTGTTGACGTACCAAAGCTCGGAAGGCATTTTGGCGGTTGATATGGATTTGGGTTGGCTAAAAAAGTCGAAGAAGACGTCGAGACGAGTCGGAGATGAAGGAAATACGGCGGCAGCTGGGCTGGGGACGATTGCGGTGATGATTGTAGGGGCGGGCGAGGTTCGATGCTGCGTCGGCGACTACTCGAGATGAGGTGTGCTTGTTAAGATCTCGTTTCCAGGTTGGCCTTCTGGTTGGTTGCAAGGTTTTGCGGCGCGTTGACAGCTCCGTGCCCTTACGTAAGACAAGGAGGAGGCGGTGCCCGGAGACCGGCTAAATGTGGTCTCCGAGGTGGCTGGCTCCAAGCTGCAGTCGGGCCCCACTTTCTTACGGAATCTGCCGTCGAAATTTGGGGAAGTGGGATATTTTTTTTTTCATCGGCTTGAGTTTGAACTTTTGGATCTTCACGTTCATCACCGTACTCCCATCGATCTTTTATCTCACCATCAGGGCGAGCCAACGCAAGGAACCCTGCACCATAACATCGGTAAGTCTTTGAGACTCCCTGATTGCCAATTGCAAATAACTAATTGTACTCTGCAGACATCTCTCGACGCCTTACATCCTCAACAATGTCTGAATCCGCTGCCTGGCCCCTTGCCGACGATGCTCTTCAGCAAGAGCTCCTGGACATGGTCCAGCAGTGCCAGCACTACCGCCAGCTGAAGAAGGGCGCCAACGAGGCCACCAAGACTCTCAACCGTGGTGTCTCTGAGCTTATCATTCTCGGTATGTCCGCCCCATCGACCGTTGTTGACGAAACAATGCTGACTTTGCCGGTCAGCTGCGGACACCAACCCTCTCTCGATCGTTCTCCACCTTCCCCTCCTTTCCGAGGACAAGAACGTCCCCTACGTTTACGTCAAGTCCAAGACCGCTCTTGGCCGTGCCTGCGGTGTCTCCCGCGCCGTTATTGCTTGCAGCATCACCTCCAACGAGGGCTCCGAGCTCGCCGGCCCCATCCGCGCCCTCAAGGACAAGATCGAGAGACTCGCCATCTAAGATACCCCCGACGTCGGATAATGGGCGGTGTATCATGATGTATCTTGGAAGGTGCTGAAAAATGGGTTGGAATGGAAAAGTCTGAATTGTTGATAGGCGTCGACTAGCTATTCTTGGGTCCTCTTTCCTCTATGATTTCTGCTACTGTGACGGAACGCACAGTAACTGGCTGCGGAAACAGCTATGTAAATGCGTCTGTCTGTTAGTGGATTCCTGCGAGTTGGTGTGGTCCGGAAAACTGTCAATTGATGATTGTCGAAAACTCAAAATCCCAAATATGCAATGGCCACCCTTTGTTGCATTTAGCGGTGCTTGACTCGGGACGAGCTAGTGGGGGGACCTGCAACTTCCATTGGAATGATAACTTTCGCTGAAGAGCATGGCCAGCGCTTTCATACCTTTGCTACCCACGCTACCTTGCTTTACCTTGGGGTAGACATTGGGAGTGTCGGTGAAGAGGTGAGGACGAATGCAGGCCTGGCGTCTAATGAGCAGACTGAACCACTCATCGGGCCGGTGTCTTAGGCGTGACCTGCGCTTGCTGTCTCAGCGACTCGCACCTGGCCCAGCAAATGCACACTGACGTTACCCCGCGGCCCACCACCCATGTCATAGCTACATGCACGATTTTTGGCCCGCCATCATCAGCAGTTCGTGTCGCGCACAACGTCCCATTCTCTCCTGCATCCTCTTCACACGCCGCCAATGTTGATATTGCGGCCCAGCATAACTAATAACTCGCTCGTGCCTTCTTGGGCGAAGTTTTTGGCCTGTGTCCATTCCTTATAGACTATCCATCGCTTCTCGCGCATTACGCTAATCCCGAATCGCGTTCCGAACCGCGCTGAATCGCAAGATGCCCGGTATCGCTCGCAAGATCATCATCTGCGCCGCGGTCGACGGCCTTATCATACAACCATTTGTGACCAAAGGGCAGCGCCCCGCGCAGCCGGTCAGGATCAAGTATGGCGACGCGTCAATAAGTCCTACTCCACGAGAGCAAATTCCCGACCTTTCTCAGCCAAATTCTTCCTTCGAAGCTTTCGGCGTTATAGGTGCGGCACCCGAGCTTCTAGCTGCGCTCCATAAATGTCGCAGCTTCGATGCTGATTCTTGGGGAATGCAGGTTTAATTACAGTTTCCCGTCTCAGTTACTTGATCACGATTACTCGGCGCCAGCAAGTTGCGCAAATCTGCGGTTTTCCGATCTACGTCGTCACCGAAGTCGCCATTACCCCATGCGCCTCTCAGCAAGAAGCTGGAGAAGCTATCGCCAAGACAGCCCTAGAGCTTCAAGATCGCACGACAGATAAGGGCGCCAACGATAGCGACAGCGATGACTATACGGAGCTTCCAGCGAGCGGCGATGAAGTTGAAGACCCCGCGCAAGAAGCTAAAGCCGACAGCGACAAGGACTATGAGACTGTGAAGAGTACCGTAGCGAAAGATGTTATCGGCAGGAGAGGAAGCTATGGGAGGTTCGCGCAGACCTGGTTCAGCAAGAGTGGATGGACGCAAGACCAAAAGAGATCAGCAGGCTGGAGCGGAGCCGCGCACCAAGTACGACGGTCCGTTGACCATAGTCCAGTTAAGAATGCCCCTCCACGGCCGTCCGTTGACGATGTTAACGAACCGACAACGGCATCCACGCTTCTGCCAAAGCTTCTGCGGATGACCCAGATCTTCTACGGCTCATCAAGAAGCTTCTTCTTTTCTTACGACTTCGATATCACGCGGCGTTGGTCGAGTCGATCCCATGCCCAGTCTGATGACATACCTCTTTACGAGCGCGTAGACCCAATGTTTTTCTGGAACAAGAACACATTGAAGCCATTTACGGAGGCTGGAGAGGATGCTTTGCTGCTTCCGCTCATGCAGGGCTTCATCTCCCAGAAGAGCTTCGTGGTGGATAGCAGTCCTCCTCAACACGACGAAGGTCTCGGGGATTCCGTGGAGCTTTCGACGATGAGACAGCCCGAAGCTGAACTATCTTCACCCCCGCCGGAAGCAGTCCGTGACTCGATCGATCTGCGCTCTACCGAAAAGAAGTTTTTGTTGACAGTGATCTCTCGCCGTTCGACTCAGAGGGCTGGTCTCAGATACTTGAGACGAGGCATTGATGAGCAGGGTTATGTTGCCAATGCGGTTGAAACCGAGCAGATTCTTTCGAGCACTTCCTGGGACAAGTCCTCGAAGATTTACTCTTTCCTTCAAATCCGGGGCAGTATTCCGCTATTCTTCACACAGTCGCCAGTCTCCCTCAAACCTGCGCCCGTCATTCAACACTCGCCCGAAGCGAACTATGCCGCAACGAAAAAGCACCTGGAGCGGCTCAAACAAGAATACGGGCTTTTACAAATTGTCAATCTCGTTGAGAAACATGGTGTAGAAGCAACTGTCGGCACTCAATACGAAAAGACAGTGCAAAGGTTGAACGAGGAAGAAGCGAAAGGCGAAGATGACGTCGTCGGTTTTGAATGGTTTGATTTCCATTCAGCTTGCAAAGGAATGAAGTTTGAGAACGTCAGCCAGCTTCTCGATACTCTCCGCGACAAGCTGGAAGGTTTCGGGAGCACCGTGGAAGAGGCTGGTCAAATCACTGCAAAACAACACGGCGTCTTGCGCACAAACTGTATGGATTGCCTCGACAGGACAAACGTGTGCCAGAGCTCGTTTGGAAAATTCATGCTCGAGTCTCAGTTGAGAGCCGAAGGCTATGATCTTACAGCTCAAGTCGATCAGCAAACGCAGTGGTTCAACACTCTCTGGGCAGACAATGGTGATGCTGTATCAAAGCAGTATGCATCTACTGCGGCCATGAAGGGTGATTACACAAGAACGAAGAAGAGGAACCTTGGCGGCACATTGAATGATCTTGGCCTTTCTTTGACCCGGTACTACAATGGGTAAGATTTTTTGGTCTCGTACTCTTTCTATTCTATCCTCTTGCTAACCCCAAACCTAGAATGGTCAACGACTACTTCAGCCAGGCTGCCATCGACTTTCTTCTAGGCAACGTGAACTCGATGGTCTTCCAAGAGTTCGAGGCTGAGATGATGACAAAGGACCCTGCTGTCTCAATGCTGAAAATGAGGGAGCAGGCCATTGAGCTTTCGCAAAGGCGCGTCATTTCTGACGAGAGCGAAGAGTTCATGGGTGGCTGGGTCCTCTTCAGCCCGCACCAGTCCGATACCTTACGAGCCATGCCCTTTGAGGAGGTGGTGCTGCTTCTAACAGATGCTGCCTTGTATCTCTGCCGGTTTGACTGGAACATGGACAAGGTCTCCTCGTTTGAGCGGATTGATCTAGCCCATGTTGTCGGTATCAAGTTTGGAACATACATCATCTCGACAGTCTCCCCTGGGCAGACGGACGAGATGAAGAATGTTGGCTTCGTTGTGTCGTACCAGCCAGGCAAGAACGACGTTACGAGAACGAACACGAGGACATTTTCGAACCTGGGTATTACAAAGACCAAGACGGACACGACCTCGTCTGAGCAACAGCAGCAGAAGCAACAGCAACAGCCTCAGTCTGCCTTGAGCAGCTTACTGGGTGGTGGGCGCCCCAAGGCGCCGCCGGTGCGCAAGCTCGCTTTCAAGGCCCCATACTCTCAGTCATCCGCCGCCGTGACGGGCGAAGAACCCAAGCTCAGCGAGATCCAGCAGGTTGTCAGCATTTGCGCAGACATTGAACGGCTGGCGTTCCTGAGTCAGCCTGGCAAGGAGAAGCCGGGCACCGAGAGCATCATAGAGAAGGGCGAAATTATTTCGCTAGAGGAGGCGAGGCAAAGCACTGGATTGCTGGACCACATCAGCTACTCTCTGAAGAGACTCGTCTGGGCATGAAGTGGCCTCTTCGGGCACTCGTACACATATACACCATTGCTGCTTTCCTGCCGTTGTTTGTTCTTTGCTTTAGGGTTTCGTTGCGCGATACAGGTGCATTTGGTAGCGCATATTTTCCAGAGAGATTGGGTAGTTGAGAGAATCGGCGAGGCGGAACCAGACGGAGTCGTTGGACTCGACCTTTTCCCACCGACAGCCCGGAAACACACCGTCCTTTTGGGGCTTGTTGACGAGGGTGTGGTCCATGAGCCACTGCATGGGGTACTTTTTCGACTCCTTGCCGACGGCGGCCTCGGAGTAGCTCCCGGGGCTGTCGACGACGAGGAGCAGGGAGCCGAGGGGCACGGTGGCGGTCAGGTTTAGGAGGAAGGCGGTGGTCTTGCCGATGCCCGCGGCGGTGTAGAGCTCGTTGAGGGTAAATAGTAATGTGATGAGTAATGCCTCTTTGCCGAGCTCTTTGGAGAGTTGGTCCCGTGACATTGCGAGGGCGTCGAGGTGCGAAAAGGACGATGAGAGCCGCGCCGCGGGGTCCACGAGGGCTGCGGCGGTGGCTTGGGCCTCGTTTGCGTACCGCGAGGCCGGGGGTGGCACCGTGAGTGCGGCGTGGAGCTTGGAGACTACCGGGGCCCATGGGGCTGCGTCGAGGCAGGTGATTGTGCCTTTTAGGTAGGCTGGTTGTTGGGAGAGGTAGGCTGCTAGGGCGGCTAGTTCTGCGGCGCCGCCGCCGATGGAGAGGATCTTGATTTCCTTTTTGATTTGCGTCGTCTTCTTAGAGATGACCGTGGTGCTGGTGGTGGTCTCGGTTGGTTCCGAGGCGGGTGGTGAAGGGGTGACGGCATCGTCCTCCACTGCGGGAGTAACTTCCCGATCGTCGGTGGAGGGAGGGGAGGAGGAGTTGACATCCCGGGGCGCATCACCCGTCTTGTCCTCGACGATCAACTTCGCGAGACCCTCGGCTGCTTCAGCTACCTCAGCTCCTCCTTCAGCTCCGGCCTCATCTTCAGCCTTCTTGACCTGGACCTCCAACCCCTCGAGGTGCTCCGCGATACCCAGCAGAACAACAGCGTACGCCAGGGCGCGGGTGGGACTCCACCTCGCAGCGTAGGCATCCAGGCTCTCCGCCTTTGCGGAAGTGAAGGCGGCGTCAAAGTCGCGGGCGTAGAGCGCGGCCTTGACTTCTTGCAGGATCGTGGCGAAGGCCGGGGAGGCGAGGACGGGTTGGAAGGCGGAGGCGAAGGAGGAGAGGAGGCGTTGCTGGTGGATTAGGGGGAGGACGTCGACTGCGTTTGTGTCTGCGGAAGATGATGCCTGCCCTTGAGATTCCGGTTGGGCTTTGGGCTTGGCCTTTTGTTGCTTTGCTGGCTTTGCTGTGGTCTTTTTGGAGTTTGCGGCATGGTGGGATATGTCGCGGATATTGTGCTCAACCTTCATTTTTTTACCCATGGTTGCGGAGAAAGTGAAAGTCTTGTCGACTTTCTGATGATGGCGTGTAAGTTTGTGATGTTGAGAAGTTGATGATTTTTCTTTATGGAGGGGTAAAGATGGAGGGGTAAAGATGGAGGGGTAGTGAAATGCGATGAAGAAAATTGCGTTGACGGAAGATTTTGGGATGTTGGCTTCCAAGTGACAGCAGCAATCTTCTGTATGGTCCTTTACTATTCTGTAGGCAAAGATCGGATTTCACGATACAGACATTTGGTATCACGCTGTTCTCCTATCTTCAAATTATTCACTTGGGGTTATTGAAGTTGGGTGAGGCGAAAACTCAATCGGGCAGGATCCACACCGCCCGCTTTTGAGGTTAGTGCACCTGGAGCGAGCTCATATGAGCCGTTCACTAGATGTGAATCTCATGATGAGATGTGACAACATACATGAGACATTGCCTGTGTGGTTGCTGTGATAAATACAAAAATCTTTCACGGGCAAGAAACTAATCGAAGCTGAGTGAGGATCATCCCCAGCATCTTAGATGCACCGCCAAGAACAAGGTCGAACTGATTGCATCGCCTGGACCATACGTCTGCCAAAGCTTGGTCAGCGAAACACAAGGCCCGATTAGCCACGGCCAGTGTCCGAAGTTGCACCGTTGAGGCTAAACTCATTTCACTCAAAATGAGGCAAAGCATGGCTCTCGAAATCTCGATAATTTCGAACCCGAAACCACAGAATTTTCCGCATCTTCTCCCGCTCAATCTCGACCAACAACGGCGTGAACGGATACACGCTGCGTGAAGCGGCGGATATGCGGGTGGAGAGGCTTGATGTCATCCGCAGGGAAGAAGGGAGCTTGGGCCTGCGGCCGCCTTGATTTGCGCGGATAAATACGAAACTGGCCGGATCCCAGACGGATGGCCCGTGCTCACCGGCTCCGGAGGGGGGCACATCGCCCAGAAGAGTGCGAGTAGGTCTACCGTCTTGTACGGCGTAGAGAAAAGCATTGAGGCGCCGAACAAAGTAGATCGTGGTGTTGAGTGTCTGCGGCATACATTCAACCGGACCCGAGTACCGCGTTCTGAGACATGCCGAGGGGTCGCAAAAACGTGAAAATTCGGTCGAGATATCAACGTTTGGTGGCATATTCACGTTAGACAGCCCAGCCCGCCCGAACAACTATCGTTGCATTTGTGTTGACGTCCTCTGCGGGATTCTACCGTGCTGGCCGTAGAAAGCCCGCGCTGGCCTGTCCTGACCTTGATATTATCAACGGATGTCGCGCATCTCGATGCAATACGGCGCCCGCCCGTAGAGGGGCCGGAGGGGCTGCTGTTTCTGCATTCCGATGCTGCTGCGTCTACTACAGGCAGAAGAAGGCTGCAGCCTGCGAGTCGGCCCTGCGACCGAACGGTGAATAAAAAAAGATTGATAGGGGACGCGAGGGGTGTCATCATGCAGTCAGGGTCCACTGACATGACTGGATCTGATGCTCAGCAAAAGAAGTCAAGCCAGGCGGTGCCAGGGTGGTCCAGGTGGTATCGGAGGGGCCAGAGCTTATCCGCGTCGCCGGCTTGAAACAACGCGAGCGAGAGAACTGGAGGCGACGGAGGCGTAGTAGGGATATTTTCGGCGCTTGGCTCTCTCTGGGCCATCTGCTTGGACGAGGCTTTAAAGTCCGGGACACGCTGGGCCTATAGCCGACGGCGACGCAGCATCGTGAGTGAATAAAATAGCGCGAGGCTACTGGCCGGAAAGACTGGAGAGGTGATAGGGTGGGCCGGAGATACCCAAAAGATGCAGCCATCTCCACGGATTAGTCAAGACCCTCCAGGGCGAGCCGGTGTTGCCAGGTCGTGGCAGATACCGAAAGGGACCCAGGTGAATCGTTGTGCTATGTGGGCATTATGACGACAGACTGTCTCCATGATCCATAGATGTTGTTGTTCGCACGAGTCAATACGGGCAACGAGCGAGCTTCTGGAAGGAATCGAGAGTCAGTTCATGGAGGTGAGATACGTCACAGCCAAAAAAAATGTGATACAGTTGATATGCCTTTTGGGTGCTGAGTGAGGGTGTTCCAATGGTGGTGGACTTGCTGCTCGTGCAGTGTGCAGATGTGGTCAACCTGGTGCGCCGAGTGCGGTATGATTCGTCGAGATGGGATAGCCTGGACACCGAGGTCGGGACGCGGCAGAGAGGGAATTGCAAGTCGAAGGCCGGACATTTTTGCCTCCCAGGGGTTGCCGGGTGAATTGGAATACCAGTGGTAGTAGTACATGGAAGCTCATCGACCATGGACGGGTAATAATGGGAGTGAAGAGTGCGGTCTGCGATTGAGCCGACAAAGCCCACCAATACAAGGTCGAGAAAGATGAGTGGCTAGGCAATAGGAGGGGCAAAAAAACAGAAAAAGCCAGAAGAGGCCAAGAAGAGGTGGCAGCAGATGGGACAAGTCGACACCAGTCAGTCAGCCCACAGCTTTTTTTTGCCGGACGACGAGGTTGTTGAGACTTGAGACGAGCTGAAGGTGTTGTGTACCGTTCCCAAGGCCAAAAACTGGAGATGCGACAAAAAGAGATGCGGGACACGTTGGAAAAAACCCCCACTCCATGTGATTGTGAAGATGGATGATGGATAATGGATGATGATGATGGATCAGGATGGGCGAGGGTGGAAGACACCGAAAAGTGACATGAATGACTTTCGGTTTAGCCAAAGGCAAGTAGCAGGTAAAGTATCTCCTGCTGTTTAATGCTCGAGGTATCGTGGCAGGTAAGGTAAGGTAGGTACTGAGATGAGGTTGAGTCCGGGCATCCCGCCAAAAAAGCTCTCAGTAAGGCCAAGCTACCTTAGCTGAGGTACCTTACCTTACTGTAGGTAAAGACAGAGCTCCAAGCGAGCCAATGTACCTCTTCCGCGACGGCAAGGGGAGTAGCTACCTACCTATACTACATTCGTGCTTCCTTTACCTCAGCTAGTTGAAAATGCGAAGTACCTCCAAGTATCGTGGGCTTTCCGGAAGTCCAAGTTATCCAGAGAAAATGCAAGCTGGACATATCACATCAGAGCAATCCAATTCAACTCTGTGCCTGAAGTGAGCAGCAACGAATCCCCCGGCAACAAGCATCCCGCCGTGTGGTGACCTCCTCTTCCCAGTGGCTTGTCTCGTCTGGTGTCGTGTTGTTCCCTTCTTGAGAGAATCCGGCCGCGGCGTCAGTGGTCTGTGTCTGGTCCCCCTTCTGCCCCTCCACCCCTCCACCCCTCCATGTGCCCCCCCTCCGGTCCTTGTCCACGCCCACGTCAGGTCCCCACCAGATGCTCAATAATTACCTTCCCGGCCGACATACGCAGTGACGGTACTGCTGAGGGACGCTCTGAGGCAAAAGGTGCTGCTGTCTGGTGTCGGAATACCAGAGGTACATTACCGCCTCCTCTCCCACTCTTTCTCATCCCTCTGCTTTTTTCTCTCTTCCTCCTCCTCGACGTCTCCTTTAAATTTCCTCCCTCCTTCACATCACATTCTCTTCTTCCCCTGATCGAGTTCTTTATCAAAAAAACTCTTGGAAGAAAATCAGACATCATGGGTTACACCGAACAAGATTGGAAGGCGATCAACACGATCCGCCTGCTCGCTGTGAGTTTCACCCGCCCGCCAGATTTTTACCCCGCCTACGCGCTTCTTCGTTGAGGATTTGTCGTTACCCCGCCATTGAGACCACCACCAACATCCACGATGCTGCGATGCTGTGATCATGTCATCTAGCAATGGCCGGCCGGCTGGCTGGCCTCAATGAGCTTTCTGTCGAGAGCCTCACCATCAATCCGTATCTGGTCAAGAAACTGACAGAGTCTGCGATTCCCAGGTCGATGCCACCTTCAACAGCAACTCCGGCCACCCCGGTGCGCCCATGTACGTATTCTCCCACACTACACGTATTGCACGATGGAATCTGGGCACAGAAACTGACCGATTCTTTTTCTAGGGGTATGGCGCCGGTCGCTCACGTCCTCTTCAACAAGTTCATGAAGTTCAACCCCAAGAACCCCAACTGGCTCAACCGTGACCGTTTCGTTCTCTCGTAAGTTGACCCGCCCGGACATGGCTTCCAAATCCCGAATCGAAACCCGTTGGCTAACTTTCCCTCAGTAACGGACACGGCTGCATGCTTCAGTATGCTCTCCTCCACCTCTTCGGCTACGGCGTCTCCATCGACGACCTGAAGAAGTTCCGCGTAAGTTTGACAATGACTCAAAAGTGAGAAATGAGCCATTTGCTGACAGACCCTGAAGACGGTCGACAGCATCACCCCTGGTCACCCCGAGGCTCACGACACCCCCGGTATTGAGGTCACCACTGGCCCTCTCGGTCAGGGTATCTCCAACGCTGTTGGTCTGGCCATTGCTCAGGCTCACACCGCTGCTGTCTACAACAAGGACGGCTTCAGCCTGTCCGACAACTACACCTACACCTTCCTCGGTGATGGTTGCTTGATGGAGGGTGTCTCTGGTGAGGCCTCTTCCCTGGCTGGTCACCTTCAGCTCGGCAACCTCATTGCCATCTACGACGACAACCACATCTCCATTGACGGTGACACCAACGTCGCCTTCACTGAGGATGTCGTCAAGAGATACGAGTCTTTCGGCTGGGAGGTCCTCATCGTTGACGACGGTGACAACGACCTCGACAGCATCGAGAAGGCCATTGCCAAGGCCCAGCAGTCCAAGGACAAGCCAACCCTCATCAAGCTGAGAACCACCATCGGTTTCGGCTCCCTTCAGCAGGGCACCCACGGTGTCCACGGCTCTCCCCTCAAGGCCGACGACATCAAGCAGCTCAAGGAGAAGTTTGGCTTCAGCCCCGAGCAGTCCTTCGCCGTTCCCCAGGAGGTCTATGACCTCTACAACAAGCACGCCGCCGAGGGCGCCGCTGCCGAGGAGGAGTGGAACAAGCTCTTCGCCAAGTACGGTGAGAAGTACCCCAACGAGGCCAAGGACCTCAGCCGTCGCCTCAAGGGTGACCTCCCCGAGGGCTGGGAGAAGTCTCTGCCCGTCTACACTCCCGCCGATCCCGCCATTGCTTCCCGCAAGCTGTCCGAGACCGTCCTCCAGAAGATCCACCAGATCGTTCCTGAGCTTGTCGGTGGTTCCGCCGATTTGACCGGCTCCAACCTTACCCGCTGGAAGGAGGCTGTCGACTTCCAAGCCCCCGCCACTGGCCTCGGTGACTACGCCGGCCGCTACATCCGCTACGGTGTCCGTGAGCACGGCATGGGTGCCATCATGAACGGTCTCGCTGCCTACGGTACCATCATCCCCTACGGAGGTACCTTCCTCAACTTCGTCTCCTACGCCGCCGGATCCGTCCGTCTGTCCGCCCTGTCCCAGATCCGCGCCATCTGGGTTGCCACCCACGACTCTATCGGTCTTGGTGAGGACGGCCCCACTCACCAGCCTATCGAGACCCTCGCCCACTTCCGCGCTCTGCCCAACAACATGGTCTGGCGCCCGGCCGACGGTAACGAGACCTCCGCTGCTTACTACGTCTCTTTGACCTCCAAGCACACCCCCTCCATCATCGCTCTCTCTCGCCAGAACTTGCCCCAGCTCGAGGGCTCCGTCATTGAGAAGGGTATCAAGGGTGGATACGTCTTGCACGAGGACCCCAACGCCGACATCACCCTCGTCTCCACCGGTTCCGAGGTCTGCATCTGCGTTGACGCCGTCAAGTACCTCAAGGAGAAGCACAACATCGCTGCCCGCGTTGTCTCCATGCCCTGCACGGAGGTCTTCGACTCCCAGTCCAAGGAGTACAAGCTCTCCGTCCTGCCCGACGGCAAGCCCATCATGTCCGTTGAGGTCATGTCCACCCTCGGCTGGGAGAGATACTCCCACGAGCAGTTCGGTATCAACCGCTTCGGTGCTTCCGGTCCTTACAAGGACGTCTACAAGGCAAGTTCCTCATTACTATTTCACCGCTGGTTGTCAGTCATTCTAACCCATGCTATAGAAGTTCGAGTTCACCCCCGAGGGCATCGCCAAGCGCGCGGTCGCCACCGTCGAATTCTGGAAGGACGTTCCCAACGTTCGCTCTCCTCTCAACCGTGCTTTCCAGCAGATCATTTAAAGCGGTCATATCCATGGGTAGAAATTGGTTAATTGGCGATTGTTCTTATTTTTTTTTAACGCAATGACGGACGTTTTACGGGGAAAATGAACTCGGTATATAGAGAGACCGTCAAAAATCCAAAGATTATGATTAACGCGAACTCGCGCTTTCCTGTACGCCTTAACCCACCCCATACCGTAGCCTGGTTTGGTTTCCGTACCGGGTCCTCCATGTGACCATGATCTCATTGCTCGTAATCCTCATGAAAGGACCAAATGCCCTGCCCCGACTCGAACTGTCCAGGCCACGATGTCGCTTTCCTCTAGGCATCGTGAACCTTCCACCTAGGACACCCTTTGCCCATTTTTGTTACGATCTGACCATACTCTCTCCCTCCATCGTCCGTCCTATTGATATCTGAATGTTTGTGTGTGTTTCAACGACCCAGACCATCTGCGTCGCCCGTCCCTTCTTCGGCCGCCCATTCCCGTTGGAACTCCCTACCCACCCTCTCGAGTCTGCCGGCGGCGCGGCGCGCTTCCATGGCCTCCTCGCCTGTCGCCGCGACCACCATACCGACCAGCATCGGCGCCGCATTCTCTGGCTCTTCGCCTAGCTTGCCCGTCTCAGGCATCGCTCTCGCTGACGCCCCCGCTGCGGAAGATGACTCTGCTATCGGGGCAGCGCCGGCGACACCCGAGGATACGGGTCTCGACGAGGACTTTGACGCCGAGGGGACGGAGCTCTCTCCGCCCGAGTTCGGCAGGGCATCGGCGCCGTTGAGGAAGGAGGCTAGGACGACGGGGCTGCCCGGACCGTGCTCGACAATGATGCGCTGGGCGGGGCCGAGGGAGAAGCGGTTCGCGGCGGCATGAGCAGTCAGAGAGGTCGTCGTCAGGGAGGTGAGTGCCTCGAGTTGAGATTGGGAGTGCGCCGAGGTCAGGATCGGGTTGAGGGCGCGGTCTGTTAGGTGGAGGGCCAGCGACGGATGTTGTGAGGGGAGGGAGGCCATTATTGGCGGTGGCTTGTATTTTGTCGGGTGGTCGGGCGTGTGTTCTGCGCCGGTCGAGAATGAAATACTGTCGCTGATCTGGAGATTTGAGACGGAGACGATCTTATGCCGAGAGAGGGAATTGAATAAAGTAGAGAGTTGCGACAGAATTGGGTAGAAGATCAGCAAGTAAGGTAAAGAAGGAGGGACGGGAAGGAAGAGAGACGGCGAGGCTTTGGTTAGTCGGGTAGGCGGGCGGTTTGGCGCGGGCTTGTGGGCTTGCGGCGGTAGTGGTGGTGGTGGTAGTGGTACTGGTTCGGCGTGAGGTAGTTTGCAGCACCCTGTTCGCACCCGTACCCCGCCATTACCCCGCCAAATGCCGTGCCCGACGCTCAAAGGTGGAACTCTTCTACCGCCCGTTGAGAGATAATTACGCTGCATCTTTAGCACCATTACCTATCTTCCGCCTGCATTCAGATGAGACCCCCACCCAAGAGATTACCGGGGCTATTTCTGAAGAGATGTGATAGGAAAGCGGGCTCGTATGACTGTTGACGATAAAGGAACGAGGGGGGATCTGGTGGGAGAGATGTGTCATGGGACTTTGCTGTGACGCAATGTCGAAGCTTGGTTAGTGCACAATTACAAGGGGCCATCTGTGCCTCCGTCCTGTGCATCCCTAATAGACAGGCCTCAGCGGCTGGCCCTCGTTCTCGTTGCCCGCTTCACGTCGGCAGACTTTGGGGCACTGCCGGTGCTATGACGCCTCTCACGGTTGTTCGCAGCCGGAGCGGCGAGACTGCCAGACGTCTTTGGCGAAGACCGATATCCGGGCCGTCCGTCCAGGCTCCGCCGGTGGTGGGAGGTTCGAAGACGAGCTGTCGCGGACGAGGAAAGGGGCTCGGCAACCCAGGTATCCGCGGTCGTCTCGACGAATGGTTTCTCAGCGGCTATGGAGGCTCGAGGGGCAGGATCTGCGAAGTGAACCGTCTTCTGACTGCGACGAGCCGTCGGTGTTCCCGGCGCTGTTCCTGGCGCTGTTCCTGGTTTCTCCTGTCGAGATTTCTGCGTCGAGCGCATGGCGTCTTCTCTTTCCGGTTCCTCCCCTATGGTAGACAGCTGATGAGCTGCGACTATAATATCGACGTCGTCTGAACTTGACGAGGGATCTTCGGATACCTGGTCTCGAGGCTCGGCTACGATTGTAGGTTGCGTCGCGGCCGGTGCGGACTTTGGCTTCTGGCGAGAACGCTTGCGCCTGCTGCGTTGTTGCTGTTGTTGCTGAGGCTCGTTTGCGTTTGCCACATGGATATCTTCCTCGCCAAACAGGTATCCGAGCAGGTACGCATCTTGGACTTCCGGGGGTTGGTGGTCCCAGCATAAATGATTGGTAAATCGCGCATCGTGAAGTTTGGCTTGATTATTGGGACATCTGGAGACTCGACACGTATCTGGTCCTGGAGTCAGAGTGAACTCATACGTTGTCGAGGGGCCGGAGCGGCCTGGTGGAACACTTACACATGTGTTCCTGACAATATGGGCCCTTGCGGTATCGAGGCCTCACGCATCCCTGCCGTCTACAAACGGCATGTTGAGCGCAGTATCGTGATTTGGACCCTGGATCGCAGACTCTCTGGCAGCCGGGAGTTTGACAGCGAGCGTCAGGCCTTTCGGCATCGCTGCTGCCTGCGCCAGCATTGCTGCTCGATACACACTGCCCCATGGCTCCTCACCGTCGCTCATCTGTTCCATTCCTCCAGCACAAGCTGAGAGGATGGACGAGAGTTGAGCAGGACATGTTCTGGAGAACATGTCAGCTCTCAACATGCTTTAATGTTCGAGCTGCATAATTGTGCTTGGGTCCTTTGTTGCCGCGGCACCTCCAATCATCTTGAATAAGCCAAGTCGTCCCTTGTAGAGCAGGGCGGACGTCTTTCAAAGGAACGAACGAACGAGACGCTCACCCCCTCTAGCCCCTTGCCCCCTGGCTCGATGCGTTCCCGCGCTGGCAGGCAGACAGGGTCCTTCACTGGGGTCCGAGATGCAACTTGCATCCATTTCGGACGCTGGGCCGTCGCCAACTGGACATCAGCGCAGTTGAAACGAGGGAGAGCTTGCCAATCAGGCGGTACCAAAGGGCAAAGGTTTGAGCGATTGGGACACTGAGAAGGCGATGTAAGGCGCCAACGCATTGAAAGACGACGGCTAGGTGGGCCAAAGGATGTGCAGGGGGATGGAGGGTGTTCGTCGCGTCGGTGAGACGGCAGGAGGCCCGCTTGGAAATATGTTGACTTTTTGCTATTTGTTGTTGCGATGGACTCGTCTTCTCATTCGACAGATTCCATAAGAGTGGCATGAACGGCATGATGTTTGACTTCGGGCGATGATTGCATCTTGATGATCACCAGTGGCGAGACGGTGTTAGTCCGATCGATAGCTGCTGGTAGCTGAACAGGTGCAGTAATTTGGGTGGTTCTAGATATTGATGGATCAATGTTACAGAAAGGAGAATACTGTGTATATCGAACGAGAGAGAGTCATTTTCTGGGAGGAGTTGAATCCTATCACGTAGGAAATAATCGTTTATTGGTGGTAGAAGTTTTATTCGATAAAGTAATGTCCAAACGGCCAGAAGAGGGTTCATCGGAACAGGAGGGGTGGCCCCTGTATGCTTAGCACACTTCACGCATAGCTGTTGCGCCTGCCTTCGTCATTGGGGGGCCCGCCCCTGTCAACCACAAACATTACGGATGAGTGCAGGTGGAATGTGGCTTGTTCTTGACACGAGTGGACAGCTAAGCTCCTGGGCTCGAGGCTGAGCGTTCAACTCGCAGCAAACATCCAACTTTACATTCCGCGCTCACGGCAACTTCTTCGTCGCAATTTTCTGCAACAACACCTAGGAGTCACTTGATCTTGTTTCACGACACACCCAAGCACCATTGCTTCCATCATGGCCGACGCTGAAGAGAAGGCCAAGGCCGAAAAGCTCGCCGCCGCCAGAAAGAGAGTAGGTTTACTTGCGGTGCGACCACCATCGGTCCATTACTCACAGCTTGCTAGGTAGAAGAGTTGAAAAAGAAGAAGACAAAGAAGGCCGCTGGTTCATCAAAGAAGGAAAAGGCCGAGCCAACAGCGGCAGAACCCGGCGTCTCGAAGGACAAGGACCCCGAAGCCGAACCCACGACACCCGCCGATCCTGCCACCGAAGACACGAAAGAGGACGAGAAGGAAGCTACGGAAGCTATCGCGGAGCAACCAGCATCGCCAACTGCATCTCAACCTTCACTAGCTCAACAGTCCAAGCTCCGTTCTGCGTCCTTCCGACAAGGATCCGTCTCCGCCGGCAATGGTCCTCTTTCGCCCAGCGCCGAGGCTCCTGAAGGCGAGAGTGCCACCGATATTTATCGAAAGCAGCACGCTCGGATAGAGGAGCTTGAGAAGGAGAACAAGCGTCTAGCCAAGGACTCTACCGATGCGGAGAGGAGGTGGAAGAAGGCCGAGGAGGAGCTGGCTGATCTGCGTGAGACTGAGGGCGAGGGCAAGGGCGGTCCAGACAGCCAAGTCGAAAACCTAGTAAGCATCACATTATACAACCATGCGCCCTTGAAACGTTTGCTGATAGAATGCCAAACAGAAATCCGAGATCGAGGCCCTTCAGCGCCAGAACTCTCAGCTCCAGCAACAAGCTTCCCGCGCAGGTGGCCGCCACGGATCCTCGCCATCGGTTTCGATGTCTTCTCCCCCCGCCGAGCTCGAGGCCCAGCTTGCCTCCAAAACCGCCACTATCGAGTCGATGGAGATTGAAATATCAAAGCTCCGCGCACAGGTGGATCGTCAGACTAGCGGCACCTCCTCCGAAAAGGAGCAGATTGCCGCTTTGGAAGAGAAACTCGCGCGATCTGAAAAGGCCGCCACCAAAGCGCAGCAAGAACTGACTGACTTGCGGAAGAACCTTGACCGTACGGCGGAAAAGGCTGTCCGTGAGGGTAGCGAACGCACGAGCGCAGAGACGAAGCTCCGCAGCTTGGAGCATGACCTCGCCGACTCGATCGATGCCAGGCTGGAGGCCGAGAAGAAGGCCGACGGCCTGGAAAAGAAGGTCACGACGCTGACCACGCTTCACAAGGAGCAGGACTCGCGCACTCAGACTTTGCGGAAGGAAAAGGAGCGCGCCGAGAAGGAGGTCAGTGAACTCAAGGCGCGAGTTGAGAGCCTCGAGAGCGAGAACACGAGGCTGCGGAGCCGTAAGTCCACCGAGGGTGGTGGCGGCCTGGATGACGACGGCGTCGACGAGCTCGAGAACGAGGAGCGCTTGCGTCTCGAGAAGAAGGTGCGTGACCTCGAAGCCGAGGTCTACGAGCTCCGCCACGGGCACTGGCAGGAGAAGCGCCGCGAGCTCAACAGCCCCAGCTTCGAGAACGTGGACCTTGGCGGGAGCCGGGGCACGTCGCCGTCAGCGCACAGGAAGCAGGCGGCCGGCGGTGGCATTGGAGACTTTTTCCAGAGTGGAATCAACGCTCTCACCGGTACCGGGGACGACGAACTGCTCCTCGACGACGACGATATGGACTTTGACGAGGACGCGTTCCGCCGTGCGCAAGAGGACGACGCCAAGAAGCGTATCGAGCGCATCAAGGAGATTAAGCGCACTCTTAAGAACTGGGAGGGCTGGAGACTGGACCTTGTCGAGAACCGGCGGGGCGGATCCGAGGGTGTGGGCGATGTATTTGAGGTCTAGACTTGACGTCTAGATATTTCATTTCTCTCTCCAGCGGCAAGGTCTACTGCCAGCTTCTGCTTAAGATGCCGAGAATCTCTTAGCTTTGTAGACTTGAATCTCCTTTGACGCCTTATTATGGAGCGTCATTTTCTCCGGTTTCAGACGCTTGGGAGGAAGTACTCTCTCCAAGAAAGCGTTAGGATTTCTTGGGTTCAAGTCACAGGTGTAGAGTTGAGGGCTCTTTTGTTTTCATAGATTCGAGGGCCTTTTGAGCTCGGGAATATGTAAGAGTACAGGTAGACGAGAACTGATATCCAAACAAAGTGAATTTCAACGAGCGTCACTGAGCTTGGTTTTCGTATATGATTCAATTTAAACGTGATGAATGTCTGGAAACGTATTTACCCCCATATCCTCAGTTCCCTTTGCTTTAGCTCACTTTCATTTGGATGCGGCCGATATCTCAATAACAACGAGTTGTACTTCACCGGCCCTGGGACCTATCCGACGTATCTACCTACTCGGTTGAGTCGCGCGGAGTCTACTTTACCTGGCGATGATCGTCACTCGTGCATCCTGCAACCACACCCCCTGCCTACCTTGCCTTGGTGATTTGCCTCAGGCAAAAGCCACATGTGACAACGCGTTCCTAGTCACTTTTCTCTCGCACAGTAAAAACGTGTAGAGCTTTCTTTTATTTTTTCGGCCTCACGCGTAAAGCACCCAGCTTCAGCTAGGGTTACGTCATCCACATTCATGTCCACTTACCAAACCAGTCTTTGGCAACTCCTACATGTTCACATTCTGCAGACTTTCATCATATTGTAGGAGGAGATAATTAAGTTAACATTGAAGAGGAGAAGAGAAGTTTCATCTTGATTTATGGGGGTTGTCAGGATACCATACTATCATCAGAGGTCATCCCGTGTCTATGGTACTACACACTTAAGAATGAATAATCGTTCGCAATACAAGATAGTAGAATTACAAGAGTTGTTTTCGGTGCTGAGAAGAACCTGAGAAGCGAAGGGAGGAGGCATGAGTTGAGGAGGAGAGGGGAAATGTACAATCTACCATTTGCCGTCAAAAGGAAAGGAAAAGGGTGGAAAACAAACTCCGGAAAAACATGTGGTATTTCTCTTCTTTTTTTGTTCCATCTTTCTGGTTTCCCTCTGCATACGCTCTGCGTAGCGAAGGGGAGGGGGGATATCAAAAAGTAGTCGTCATCGTCTTCGGGCTTTCTTCGCCACCGTAGAAAGCCGTGGAAAAGAAAAAAAGTCGAGTATTGATTTTCCCCGTAGAACGCCGGTTTCCCCCTTTCTGTTGGATTACCCATGCCGTTAAAACTATACACGGCGTCGTGTGACCACGGCCAAATGAGACAAAACGGAATTGTATGGATCATAAAAAAGCAGATTTCTGCCCTAGAACGCCTCGTCGATGCGTGTGTCGTAAGAGTGTGTACGTGGTGTGATGGTTGGTGTGTGCGGTGAGGTGTCGAGTCGAGGACGTGGGGGTTCAACGTGGAAGCCTGAAGTGTGAGTCGTGGCCGCCGGGTGTTAACTTAAGGTGTGGTGGTGTGGTCGTAACGCCGTAACGGGAAGTTCGGGAGGAAGCTGTCGCTTTCGGGAAGAGGCGCAGGCGTTGCGTCTGATTGTCACAACATCGTGGCGGTGGGAGCGCCGAGCCCGGACGGATCGAGGTTCGTCCGCAGCGCATCCTGAAGCTCCGCAATCTGCGACATCATGGCGAAGCTGTGCTGGCCCTGTCTGTCGAGTTGCTGGCGAAGCTCCTCATTCTCCATGCGTACGCGCTTGATCTCCTCGCGCAGCTCGTCCAGACCAGCGTCAGATCCCTTTCGGGAGCGCTTCCGCTTGTTTCCTGCACCGAATCCAATGGCCTTGTCACTGTCACCGTCACTATTGGTTTGGATGTCTTCTTGGACCGTGCTGGAGCCGTCGCTCGTGTGTACTCGTCGGAGATGCTCATTAAGGTTCTCTTGCCGCGAGAAGCCCTTTCCAGTGTGGCGCTTGCAATTCGGATGGGGACAGTTGACCGTGTTCTTTGGGCCGCCGTGCTTGCCGTGAACTTCGCGCTCGTGGCGGAGGAGGCCGCCGGAGTATGTGAAGCCGGGAAGCTTTTCGCAACCCTCGACAGCGCATCGGTAAGGTCGCTCGTGTTTGTCCATGTGTTTGCTGCGAGAAAAAATTGGTCAGCATCATTACAAAGTGGCAAAAGCCTCGATGTTTGGTTGACTTACCTCCATTCACATTTCCGGGTGAAGATTTGCGTCTCTTCCGTGCATCCCGGAAAAGTGCAGTAGAACTTTCCATCGGGCTGTTTCGTCACCTCGCGTTCGGGCTTTGGTATGCACTTAACCCTCGATGTAGGAGTCGAGGCCTCGCCCTCGTCCTTGTTGTTTGATGGCAGGGGCTCGGGAAGCGCCGGAGGAAGACTCGAAGGAAGGGACGCAAGAGTTGGAGGCGCTGAAAGATCGAGTCGCGTCGCATCCGGGACGCCAACGGATGCATCGTCAAGACCGTCCGGCATCAGAGACCGGTCGTCGCCGAGCATCGAGGACGCCGGATTGTAGGAGGCGAGGTCCGGGACGTCGGATGCCTGGTATTGCCCAGTCTGATCGAGGACATGGTCGTGATCGTGGTCGCCGATGGGAGGATAAGAGCCATCGTGCATGAAATTACGGGGTTCGTAGACGACGCTCATCTTGACGGGAATCCTGTGGTTGCTGGATGAAGCTTGTGATGGGGGAGAAGTGATGATCGGGAGAGGTCGTGATCGTGAAAGAAGTCGCGACTTCCGGGGCGTTTGCGGGGACTCGCAAAGAAAACGACAAATAACGATTCCACAGGAAAGAAATTAAAGAATCGCCGCAGTGAGGGATACTGCGACTGCGGTTACTTGATAACGCGTCGCTTCGTCAAGCTTGCAGGTGATGAGCTCCGATGCTGCGAAAGGCAGAAAAGTCAGTTTGCCTGAAAAATCTGGCTGAAGACGTGGAAGCTGGTAGCAAGCTGCGTCAGCCACATGGGCATGGATATGGATTATTCAGCCAAGGTCCACGTGATCCTTGTTCGCCACCAGCCACTGTACCCACTTTTCGTTTGTTGGCTGTGGCGCTGAAGGCAGAAGATGGATGCTTGCACAAATAGCTGTGAGGGAACCCACCAACTTTTGAGGATATATGTCTTTAGCTTCTTTGATTCAATCTCGGATGTACTTCAGCTGGGAAGGGGTTCTTGTTATCGTACCTTGGGAAATACCTGGAACATTATATGCTTGCCAGGTCTAGGCGGCAAAGCCTTTGAGTGACTCTATTTGGTTGGTGATGGTGTCGTCGAGATGCCTACCAGTGACTCACAGCCGAGACGCATTAGGTTGGCCTACAAGGCTGTCAGCGCAGGGGTCTGCGCACTTTGACAGTTCAGCTGTCTCGTGATCATCACTTAAAGCCCAGGAAGCTCCGATTAGCTCTTGGAGATGATACTTAGGAGGTGTATAGCTCAATATGGATCAAGGACTCACCTGTTGCTTACGGAGGATTGTCCTAGAAGATCTTACAGCCCCAGATCCACGATAATCTAGACGGCGATTGGTAATCCTTAGCGAAGCTGAGCCGCACCAGAGTTAATGTGGCACGGGCATAGAAGTAGATATTCACACACAGCCGCAATGAGGCCATTCAGCAGGTCAGCGTCAAGGTTCCAACACTGGTTGGCTATAACGATAGACAAATGTGTGATCCAAGGAAATGGTGAATAGGCTCACTGATGCCACCGGCTTTCACCCTAAATCACCTCGAGAGAGATGCTCAATGTGAGTAGGCGACAGTTGGGCTTCGTAATTAGGCATCGTGCCAATGGGCGAGATATCCGGTTGAGAGACGTCGGTGTGAATGAGTACACAACGAGACCGTTGTCACTTGATCATTGGGCCATATCGTGAGCTTGCCCAGTGGTAGACACTGCGTGTATGAGGCCCTTCTTCGCACTCGCGCGTCTGGACCTGGCGCGAACGCGTGAATCGTTGTCATCGCCCACACCACCTCCCTCTTTGGGAGTACAGTCGTCAGCCTATAGCATCAGGAACGCTGCTGTTTGGATAGTCCGCGTACCATACGCCTAGGTCGCGGGGGGCTTCTGTTCACGCTTTGTCCTGGCCCTAGCCAAGAAGCCCAGTGCCTATTCGCCTGGAAGCCTATTCGTCACGTTCACCGATGACTCGGTTCAGAATCGCCAGGTGTGGTGAAACGACTACCACAACATGAGGAGGATGGGAACTACCCCGCTCAGGGATAGATCTGGACTCCGTCGAGGTGGATCAATAACCATTTCGGTGAAGCAAGCAACCAACGAATTGAGTTTGCGAGCTAGAGAAGCTGGCTTGAGCCAGTTGCGTGTAGGTATGACGACGTTGTTGGCGAGCTGGCGGTCAGGCAGGTCGGGGGGTTGTAGGCAGGCACCCAGTCAGGCAGTGATATCGCGAAGAGAGGCGTGCAGATAAGAAGCGAGAGTTCGCAGGCAGACCAGTGCCTATGTATACGTGTGGTCTCAACGAATTGCAGACTACAATAGTTTCAGCATCGTGTATGAAGAGGAGAGCAAGTTGACGTGGTTAGTGAGAGGAGACTGGAGGAAGTGGGGTTGTGATGAGGAGAAGGGGGAAGGAGATGAGCATCTGCCCTCAACTCCTAAAGGCTAAGGCCAAAACCTTTTTGATGCCTTATTAAGGCTGTGACGGCCCATGGCATTGTCCGCCAAGCATCCGATAGCAATGAACGAAGGTCTCAAATTCCAAGATAATTACAGACGAGATCGAGAACTGACAACGAAGCTTGCGATAATCCGGTGTTTCTGTATGTCAAAGTGAAGCTGGAGTTGTGAGGTTGAAGCGACGCTCGACCACTTGAAATTGACCCCACCATCCATTTTCTGTGCGTGTGGCCACCACCTACACCACTAACAACACCACCATCTGGTTTCTAGGCAAGGATGGTATTATCAGCGCCTTCAGCCACCAATTATTGCAGCAGCTACTCGTCCGAGTACACTTTCTAGACTCATGTCTAGTCGTATATACGAACACTTGATAGCCATGAAATGCAGTGTGTTCTTCTCTTCCTAAGCAACTTAAAAACACCCCTAGACTTTGACAGTTTAATCGACGCTTTGACTTCATCTAAATCGCTCTTTTCCCGCCATCTTCTGTCGTAGGATAGCCCTAGTCATCTGCGACTTTACCAATATTGGTCTGAACCGTTCCCGTCGATTCGTGTCTTTGTGGCCCGACTTGAGGCCGGTGTCACGGCGCTTCGATTGGACTCAGTTAGTGACCGAGTCCGGAGTCGCTGAGGCTCGGCAATGTGGGCTGCGCTGCGGGCCACCGACAATCGCACCGCAAACTGCACACCGATCCTGCCACCCGGAGTGGAGCGCCAATTCTGTTGGGCGAGAACGGCCCATCAGAGATGAGTGAGAAGGAGAGGTCTCTGAGAGCAAACTCCTCCTCCCTTTGGGTCCCTCGGGAGACTGACCGCCCAGATCTGCTAGTGCAGCTAAGCCAGAACCACCTGAAGATGACGGCCCTAGCTGCTTCCTCGGAGGTATCCACTATCAGCTCCGATGTGCCCCTCCAAGCTCCCAGCCCGTCGGCAAGTGACGCCTTAAAAATGCCTGTGATATCCGCTCGCCCAAGACGACGAAAACTTCACCACCCTCAATCACCATCGCGAAACCCCCTGCTCGATTTTGCGAAATTGGCCGTGGTTCAAAAGACCCAAGCCAGGGCTTAAGCGCCGAGACCACCAATTGTCTTTTTATCGTCCGTCCGTGAGAGTGACCAGAAAAAAGACTCGTAGCAGGCACTCCCATTGCTTCGTAGTCAAGTATGGCTCACATACACGAGGAGGCGCATGGCGCCGATGACAAGCAGCCCAACGAGTACAGCACACCAGCTGGCTCGTCGACTCTGGAGCCCGCGGCCGGGCCATCTCACCAGGAGCCGGAGGAATACGATGTCGAAACAGTCGAGAGAGTGTACCGGTATGCATGCAACCCCTCTGAAGCTGTCACTTGCGCCGGACGATGAAGCTGACGGCCACCTAGGAAGCTCGACCTTCGAATCATTCCAGGTAAACATTACTTTTTCCTCAACAGTGATACCATGGGGCTAACGGTTGATAGCATTCTGGACGCTCTACTTCCTTTGCTCTGCCATCAGGTCCAACATTGGTATCGCACAGACGATGAATGCAGCCCAGGGTCATGACTTGATGTCCGTCCTCGGCCTCACAGCCAAAGACACATCAACCGCCTTGGCTCTTTTCTACGTGGCCTATGTCATCTTCGACTGCCCCTCCAATCTGGTTATGGCCAAGCTGAGCCCTCGCATCTGGATGGCCCGCATTGTCATTGCCACCGGCATCATTGGCACCTGCTTCGCTGCCGTGCAGAGCGCTTGGAGTGTCAAGTATGTTGACAACAAATAGAATTCCTTGTCAGATCTAACCTTTCTACCAGGCTTCTGCGATTCTTGCTCGGTGTTGTGATTGCGGGCATGTGGCCTGGAATGTCGTACTACCTCACCTTGTTCTACCCGCCTTCTCGAACGGGTAAGCGAATTGGCATGTACTTCACCGCTGCCCAGCTCTCTGCTGCAGTGGTTGGCCTTGTGTCTGCTGGCTTTCAGCTCATGGATGGTTTGGGAGGCCTCGTCGGTTTCCGTTGGATGTTCCTCATCTACGGCCTGGTTGCCGTGGTTCTTGGCTTCTGCCTGCTTTGGTGGCTTCCCGATCGCCCTCTTCCTCCTGGGCAGAAGCGTCAGCGCTCAAGCTGGTTGAAGTGGCTTCCGGCAACCCCAGAGGCACTTTCCGGCCAGGATGCCGTCATTCACTACAATGACCTCCGACGGGTCTATCACCCCAGGCCCTGGACTATGAGGGATCTGCTGCAGGTGCTGATCGATTGGCGCCTGTGGCCTTTGACTTTCATGTACTTTGGCGTCGTTGGCGTTGGAATCGGTACGCAGCTTTATGGATCTGTCATCATCCGCTCCATTGTGCCCACGGCAACGAGCATCCAAGTCAGCTTGCTCTTTGCTCCGATCTGGATCGTAAGTCTCTTGTATTGCCTACGCGGACGTTCATTGACAAAAAGCAGATGGACTTGATTGCGATTCTCATAATGATGCCAATTTCAGATCGATTCCATGGCTACCGACCGTTCATCTTCTCAGCTGCGGTTTGCCTTCAGATCGCCGGTCTGCTCGTCGTAACCTTTGCCCTCGATAACGGATGGGCTCGGTACGGTGGTCTCCTGATGGTTGGATTCGGTCTTGGCCCCACCGTTCCCAACTGCATGACATGGACGAACGAGATCTTTCAGCGCCGTCACGGTGAAGTCGGTGTTGCGGCTGCGACTGCTCTGGTGTCCGGCCTTGGCAACCTTGGAAGCATTGTCACGACCTACGCTCTGTACACCGGATGGCCAGAGGACGCCGCCAAGGGCCGTTATCAGTACCGTCGTAGCAACTACGCAATGATCGGCATCCTCTGCCTGAGCATCGCCAGCAGCTTCGCCATGTTCTTCCTGCTCAAGGTCTTCGGTAACAAGCCCGTGAATAAGATTTCGAGCCTCGACTCCTCTAGTGAGATTGAGGACGGCGCCGCAAGACGCGAGGCTCGGCAACGAGGCTTTGGAAAGCTGTTCCCTCGTTCCAACCAGAACCGGGAAGCCTAGATGGGATTCCATCTTGAGGCAGTAAGCCGACAACCTCCGGGAACATACTCGGCTCCGGGAGCTTCAACAACCACTCGCGGCTCTCAATGACAATTTACCCAACGGCCCGTTTCTGAGGCAGCTCAACCTGCCGTTATCTTCTTTCGCCAGTTACAGGCATCTCATTTTAATACGTCTTCCGCATTCGACCATTCATGATACAACGCCCATACGAAGTTTATATATGCTTTTCATCCGAGGAATAGTCTAGGTTCACCGTGCTACAGGCGAAGAGCGGCGAGAAATGAGGCTGGATTCCTCGACGGCGACAGTGCTTCTACGCCATCGCTGGGAAACGGCGTACGGTACTGGAGACGATGACTGGCGACAATGCTGCTGCGCTATCGCAATATGGTCCGTCTCATGGGAAACAAAAAAACAGGAGTAAGAGGAGGAGTGGAAATTTGGAGGGTTTGGAAACAAACGCTGCAAGTCTGTGATGGAGGAGGTTTTCCGTTTATGTTTTTTGCATTTTGATGATACCCCATACGTGTTTAGATACGCCGTCGTTCGAGATATTCGCCACTCGACCGCGAAAGTGCTGCTACGCCATCGCCGGGACTGCGTGTTGAACCGAGGTAGCGACGACGACAATGCTCCTGCGCTATCGCCAGTCCTATCTCGTGGGCGCGCTTGCGAATTCAAATTTGATATACGATATATAGTGCTTGTCTTTCTCAGCTTCGAGCTCCCGAGCTCAGATGTTGCAACATGGAGGGAACAATGATGGCTGGTCATTCTTTCATAGCGTAGAATTGAGTCTCATTTCCCTCTGCCCCGGTCCCCGAGGCCGTCGATGCAAGTTCCCACCGATGGCTCGTTCCGTCAAGGTCTCATTCGGGAATGCACGGGTAGGACAGAGAGGCCCACGAGGCTCGTAGGCGGGCCGACAACGTGTGTAACCCGCACCACTGAGCATCAAGAGTCACCACATGGCGCGCGCGTGTCAACGTTTGGGATGCCGCAACAGGCGAGTTGGGAACATGAATACGAGATTCATGTAGATTGGACCTTGGACGCTCAGCAGAAAATCAACTCTCAGGAAGGCACGCTCGATGGAGACAAAATAGACGAGTTCCCGCCCGCCACAACGTTGACCGCATTCCATACGCTCCCCCGGATCATAGGATTCCCGACCGATGATGGCGACGAACTGCGTCTGCATCCTGCAAGAACCGTTACGCAAGGCGAAGTTCGTCGCCTGCAACGAAGGTTCGAAAGACACTTACACTCGTCACTTCTCGTCGGCCTGAACTCCTGTAGTCGGCAATCCGCATAATCGTGCCTATCAGAAACGCAGTTGTCAGCTTGTATACACGGAGAGTGCTGAGTCTCTAGCAAGCCCCTTCGCCATCAGCTCCCCTTCTTATTCCCGCTTTCGCGCTTCGCGCCGTTCCTTGCATTCTGCCTACATAGTGCTCACGCCGTGTCCGGTTACGCGATCGGATTGGGCGCTTTCCCCCTGCCTCGTTCAACGTTGCGCTGGAAAGTGCGAGTGAATGGGCTGGACGGGCGAGAATTGTTCTCCTTTGTTTGGATACCCACCCTCCTCATCCTTTTGGAGCAACCCAAGTAGCATTGGGAGCTGATGCGAAGCTGACGTTGGAATTTTCTCATTCGCTCGGCATCAGCCCACGAAAACGAAGAGGCGTAAGTCCGGCCCGACACGGCAGGGTTTTCGTGTCTCTCCCTCTCTTTTCCTTGCAGATCCAACCCACGGGACGGGCAATTTTGCTATACGGCTGTTGGTTCTGCTAATCTTATGCTTGATAGCCTCTGCTCTATTTCCCCTTTGGTACTTTCTGGATGTGGCGCCGACTGTCTCGTTATTCGCGGCACGTCATTCTTGGGGTGGTTCTCATGGGAAGAGTGAAGACTTGGCGATGTCTGGGCGAATGAGAGGTCTTTTGGAAACGGCCCCCACGGCAGCTCTCGTAAAGCCACCAACCAGGACCGAAGATCCGGAACCTTTTTTTTTAAATTGCAGAGGTGAAGGATAAGGCAAGGGATGAGAGGAGTGTGGCTCCCGCGCATGCACCGTGCAGCCACCTCTGCTCCAACGGCCTCTCTCTCAGTCTGCCACCTTGGGTCGAATGCCCTCGCATTGCGGCAATGTGGGTCGTACCGAAGCAGCCAAAAGTCCGGCGCGCTGGGAAAAGCCATGGTCCTATTCATGTCGAGGAACATGTGCTCTTCGTGAATGGCGGCGGCGGCAGCGGCGCGGGCCATAGGGCTGTGCCGCAGAGCTACTGGGACATTTGGGCAAATCAACAACAAGCATGGCATCTTTGGGGTGTGTTCCATCGAGGGTTCCTCTGAGGAGTTCAAAGTATGTATATTAAGGCCCGTCCCGCGTTGTGGGTGGTGGAAGTGGTGCTCGCTGAGGGCAGCATGTCGTGTACCCGAACAAACAAGGTATCTCGCTGTTCACGATGGCGAGTGAAGTAGAAAGATCTTCTCACGACAGGAGTCCGCGCGACGACGACGATCAAGATGGCAAAGTAGGAGGAGGAGTGCGGGAGAAAAGAAGGAGCGTCGACGATGACCAAGGGGAAGGGAGCGTGACGACGGCAGACACAAAGATCGCACCGGCCCGCACCCGGACGCAGACCGTCATCCTGATGCTCGCGCTCTGCATGGCCGTCTTCCTCGCAGCCCTCGACGCCGTCATCATCACCACCGCCCTACCGACGATCGCGCGGGAGATTGGCTCATCAGACTCGGGATTCGCCTGGATCGGCGCGAGCTACCTGCTCGCCAATGCCGCCTCGGTCCCCTTTTGGGGCAAAGTCAGCGATATCTTCGGCCGCAAACCGATCCTCGTCATCGCCAACGTCGTTTTCATGGTCGGAAGCCTCGTCTCGGCGCTCTCCGGAACGCTGTTGATGCTGGTCGCGGGGAGAGCGGTCCAGGGGCTCGGGGGCGGCGGGCTGATGGCGCTGGTGAACATCACCGTCGGGGACCTCTTCAGCCCGCGTGAGAGGGGCGCGTATTTCGGCGCCGTTGGTGCCGTCTGGGGCCTCGCCAGCGGGATCGGACCGCTCATCGGCGGCGGGTTGACGGAGAATGTGTCGTGGCGGTGGTGCTTCTGGATCAATCTGCCCATCTCGGGCGCGTCGCTGCTCATACTCGTCTTCTTCTTGCGCATACACACGCCCAAGACGCCGCTGCTCAAGGGTCTGGCGGCCATCGACTGGCTCGGCACGCTCACCTTCACCGGAGCGACGTTGATGCTCCTCCTCGGGCTGCAGTTTGGCGGGCTACGGGATCCCTGGGACTCGCCCACCGTCATCTGTCTCATCGTTTTCGGCTGCGCAACCTACGCCGTCTTCGCCTTCGTGGAGCAGCGCTTCGCAAAGTACCCTCTCATGCCGGCCTCGCTGTTCCGCGACGCGTCGGTCGTCTTCTGCTACGTGGCCAACTTCTGCCACGGGCTCGGGTTCGCGGCGATTGCGTTTTTCCTACCGCTCTACTTCCAGGCGGTGCTGGGCGCCAGCCCGATCCAGTCGGGCGTGTGGCTCCTCGCCACGGCGCTGCCGCTGGCGGTGTGCACTATCGGCGTCGGGGTGACGATCAAGAAGACGGGGCGGTACGTTGAGATTGTGCGGGTGTCGATGGCTCTCACGGCGATTGCGTTTGGGTTGTTTGTGACGTTGCCCGCGGGACGGGACTGGCCGCGGTTGATCCTCTTTCAGGTTCTCGCGGCGCTCGGGATCTCGCCCAACCTGCAGGCGTTGCTTATTGCGTTGCAGGCGCTGGTGAGGCAGGCGGATGTGGCGACGGGGACGGCGACCTTTGCGTTTGTGAGGCACGTCGCGCTGGGGATCGGGGTGGTTGTCGGGCAAGTTATTTTCCAGAGCGTCGTGGGACGGCATGAGGGCCGGTTGTTCGCGGCCGGGGTGCCGGCCGAGGTGGCTGCCAAGTTCGGGAAGGGAGGGACGATTGCGGCGGCGGCGCGTGGGGTGATGGAGGGGTTGAGTGAGGGGCAGAGGCGGGTTGTGAGGCTTGCGGTGACGGATGGGTTGAGTAAGATTTGGATCTTCTTTTGCGTCATGTCTGGTGTTGGGTTTGTTGCCACGTTTTTCATAAGGCAGGTTGAGTTGAGTGAGATGCATACCGAGACGAGAACTGGGTTGGATGAAGGGGTGGAGGCTGAAGAGAGTAAGGGGGTAGGGAACATGAGGGAACATGATGAGCCGGTCTGAGGCCTGGGCATGAGGTATTGTTGATATCAGAATGGATGAGCATTGTAGATATACGTTTTTCGAACTCTGTGTGTACGTAGGCAAGTAGAATGCAGGAGAAAGTCTATTTCGAGGGCAAATCCCATAAATATTCCTCGTCCAGTTTGGTTAGTGATATAATCTCAGAGTCTCGCCATGCCTCCGTCATTTGTTCACGAAAGTTTCCCAACCATGTTCATTGATATCTCATTGCCCTTAGGGAGGATACATAATATAGATTGATGTGTATTCTCATAACAGTGGAAATGTCCTTCAAGTCATTATAGAAGTTTTTACTTCAATGTGAGCGACAACAGATCAACCTCAGAGAGTGTGAAACAACAAAATTCGCGGCATGTTCTCATGGTACTGAGGAAAGGCGAGGGGGGCATTTTGACGCAATTAAGGTGCCTTGAAGTACGTCAACGGTACCTCGAACAAGGACACAGCTATCGTTGATTTGACACATGGTGGTCTTTGTCGTTTGGGGCTACATATCCTGTTCATGTGATTTGTTCACGAATACGATGAACAACTGTACACGATAGACGATGTCCCTCTGCGAGAATCCTTCACTTCTCATCTGGTTCAGCCACAACTAGGCACCCCCGCCACAGCTCAGTTGATGTAGCCCGCGCCGTTAGCAGCACCATTTCGCGGCCACATGCCGGTCCCGTGAAGGGAAATAGGAGTGCACAGCGACAAAGATGGACTTTGACATTCCGCGAAAAAGAAGGCATGCAGACTATAACTTTCACTAAGTATTCGGGACTTGAAGACTTCAAGGCAACGACGTACTCAGCGCAGAACGCATTATGTAGAGCCAATCAGCTTCGTGAGATTGACCCCGCAATAGGCACTTACATCATGCCAGTCGCAGGCATCCACGCTTGAACAGTCTTCGTCTCAATTTATGAGTCTACAAGGCATATGTCGAGGCAGATTCTTGAGAGGTCAAGTTGAATCTTGTAGAAACGTCTGTTCTATTCCGTATTTCCCGAAACCAAGCAGGCTGGTGTGTTTTAGTTTGGCAGGGACAAGTGCTGACATACCTCGAGTCCGTCCACCTGAGGCCAATCCGTACTCCGCCGCACTGTTAGTTCTGTCGACTCACCAATTTGGGAGGCGAAGCCTGACGCTTGCGCCTTGACATCTTTGTTAGGCAGTCGCATTTCTGTCCCATTGTAAATATCTGCTGAAATGTCCCTTAGAGAAAAGAGATGGTGTATGTGTCTTCTATTGCGTCTTCAAGCTTCAAGTAGTTGGCCGAACCCACACATCGAGCTACCGTTGACGTTCAACAACAGCGCCAACAACAGCGATCACCACAACAACCACCAGCCATCAACACCCACCAATATCAAACACCACAGCCAAACTTCCCAAAATTTTCCAAAGAAAACCAGCAAAGAGCCCATTTTTCCCTACCAAGAAAGGAAATCCGACATAATGCCAATCGCAGACCTCATCCCCGCGGCTCTCAAGCCCAAACCCCCCAAGCGCGCCGCCCCTAAACCCCAAAAAACATCATATACCTCCAACGAAGTCCCCATCCCGCCCGACTTCCTCTCCGTCCCCCTCCCGGCCTCCGCGCCCGCCGTGACTCTCCAAAAACTAGACTGGTCCAAGACCGCCCTGCCCGAAAACGGGCCCTTGTATGCCGTCGTCCTAGACAACGTCCTCACCCCGGACGAATGCGCACAACTCCTCCGCATGGCCGAGGCTTCGGCCACAGATCGCGGCCCGGACCCGGACAAAGACGAGCCGTGGCGGCCGGCCATGGTGAATATGGGTCCCGGATGGGAGATCTTGGAGCCCGAGTACCGCAACAGCGATCGGATTATCTGGGACCAGCAGGAGGTTGTCGATCGGTTGTGGGGACGGTGTAGGCTTGCGCCTGGGTTAGAGGAGCAGTTGGCTGGGATTGAGGGGGTGAGGAGGCCTGGGAAGGGGTTTGAGACGAGTTGGGTGTTTAAGAGGTTCAATAAGCGGATGAGGTTTTTGAAGTATCAAAAGGGACAGTTCTTCAGGCGTGAGTTATCACCCCCTCCCCCCTTGATTTTGTTATCACGGGTTGCTGACTTTGATATAGCGCATTGCGACGGGCCCTATGGCGAAGAAGCGGAGGATGGAACAGTGTTGCGAACGCATTATACCGTTCATCTTTACCTCAACGACTCTGTCGCTGAGGCGGGCAAGGATATTGGTGCCGATTTGGTTGGCGGCGCGACGTCGTTTTTGTCCGGGGATGAGAAGAGGAAAGTTGATGTTGATCCCAAGGCGGGGCGGGTGCTCATCTTTCAGCATAGTCGGCTTTATCACTCTGGCGATGATGTTGTCAAGGGGACAAAGTATACGATGAGGACCGATATTTTATATGAGTTGATCAAGACGAAGATTGAGGATGAGGCGGAGGGGGATGAGGCCATGGCGGCTTGAGAGTTGTCAGCTGCTCTGTATGCTCGAGAGGATTCGAAGGGAACTACGAGACTCTGAGCTGGACTTATTTCGAGTAGTGATTTATCAGTTAGCAATACCAATGGCGTTTATCCTTCACACATTCCAGCCCAAGATGAGCAAGATAGATGTCACTGATGTCGGAGTTTTCACGAGTCTCAACAACTACCTACGCATGGGCCTCTATGTCTTGGCTCGTATCCGTGGGTCGCAGCAAGCTTCGGGGACCTAATTAGATCTGATCAATCCATCAATCAACGTGTTGCCGTTGTTGACGATGCAAAAATGATGAGAAATGCCAAAAGAGATGCCTCGTGGCGGAATCGAACCGCCGATCTTCTCATGTCACTAGTACTAGTGAGACGCTATACCACTTAGCCAACAAGGCTTGTAATTGGTTGAAGACTTGGATTCTGTGCTGACTCATATCGTGCGCAGGACCTGCACGCGGATCTCCGAAGGGTGTGCCTTAGTGCTTGCGGCTTGCTGAGCTGTCTGGGTTTGTTGATCGTCTTCTTTTCGAGTCTTGACCCCCAGAGCCTTGCTGCATCCGAAGTTGCAGACAGCGCGAATTGTCTCAATTATTGATCAGACCTCGAATTCAGACGTTTGCTTGAAGGAATACCCTCTGGACAAGAGATATGGCTTAGAGTTACATTCACAGGGACCAGTTCCCAGAGTCGTCTCTCCGTTCCAGTTATTATCTCCGTGGGGAGCTTTGGCAAGGGTCTCTGGGGACGGAAGACTGCTGCCGATTCGTGGTGGAGTGCGGAGGGGCGGTGCGGACTCGGCTCTGGCTGACCCAAATTAGAGATTTGACGTTGTCAAGAGACCCGTGTCGGGTTCTTCAGAACTTTGAATGCAACAGTTGACAGGACGTCCAAGACCCCAAGGCTTTTGATCCGCGGGAGGGCGCATAGTAGCTCGGTCTTGGCGACTGGCAGATCTCGAGGTGATTGGGATAGACAGGTTCAGCCCTACTGGGCGTTCATCGAAGCTGGTTCAGCTTGGTGCCTTGGCAAAGATATGTTCCATGCTGATTGTTATTCGTTAAAAGACCAGGTTATGCAAGGCACAAGGCGTTGCTGAAGAGGGATCAGCTTGATGAGGTGAAGTCAATCAGCCAGGGGAGCTAGCCAGCCGAGCCCCTTTTCGCCTGCAAAAGCATCGGATGTTTATTAGCGGCAGCAAAGCCACGCTGTCGGTGCGCGCAGATGACGGCTTCATTCCCTGTGTGCTTGCCGCCGTCCGAGGTTTGTAGTAGGCATGCCGGGCAGGAGGGGAAACATATCTCAGATGAAATATGAGCATTTTAGAAGTGTGCATGGACCGAAGCACGAGTCGTCCGCCTGCTTGTCATGAGCAAACTTTTCCCTTGAATATTGACCAAGAGGGCGCCCAAGCCACAATAGCTAGCAGGAAGGGGCATGTTGAATGGTCCCAGCGCAAGATTCTGCAATTTCTTGCCAAGGGAATGCCCAGGCGCGTAGATCGCGGGAGGGCGACCATTTGGACATGGGCGACACGAGGGGGGCGGTGCTGGGCAGCAAGGGAGCTAGCAGAGCCAAGGACCCCAAAGACCCGATGAGAAGGCGATCTGGTGGACGAAAAGCTTGTTCTTTGGGTTGAATGGCTTGGCGGCTGAAGGATGTTTTAGTGGTGGTTTGTGTTATTGAGAAGGATTGGTCGTGACCGTTCGTTGGATTGGAGATTGGAACTCGAGGGGCGACGCCATTTTGCTGTAAGCGCTGTAGTGTGAAATTGTGAGAGGAATTGAATACAGCACAGTTTGGCTGGGATTCGGGACCCGACGGCAATGACGGAGACAGCAGCAACTCAAAAAAGGCACTCTATTTCCATCCACCTATGACCTCCTCAGGACCAGGCGAGGCCCGCAATTCATCATTCAGGAAAAGGGGGGCCAAAACAGGGAAGGCCGCGCACTCTACCAATGAGCCATCAATCCAATTGGTTGACAGCAAAATCATGTGACTTTACTCGTGATCTTGAATCAGGGGTTTTCCCCCTTGGGCTTGTTGTCCTGCCATGGAGGGAAGTTGGCGGCGCGCCACTGCTCCCTCTTGCAACGCCGTCCATTTCGTGGGAAGTACCGGTACTTGTCAAGCATCGTATGGATACGAGGAAGAACCGAAAAGAGCAGACTCGCCTGTCCTCAATTGTGCCGTAATGCCTCAATAATACCTACCCAAATACTTACAAAAGTAGGGATTCATGGAGTTTCAATGAACAAGTAACACAATCAACGGCCAAGACAAATGGATTCGGCCTTGACGCCATACGCTACCTACTGCGAGGTCTGCCGTACGGATACCCCCAGTCTCTTGGCATTCGGGCCCTGTCCCTGGATCGCCAAGACTACGGGACAAGACGCTGGAAAACTTGGAATTTGCTTATTTTCCACGCTGGCGACTTGGCGCGCCTGGGCACTGCACGAATTGCCGTCGCGGAAGCACAGGAACTTGACGCTACGAATCCTGTGGTGTCGCTGTCGGATGCATTGACACACGAGTAGAAAAAGCAGATGGACGACGTACGAGTGTACAACACCTGATGGACGTCACATTGCCGGCGCAGCCACCGGCCAACGCTCGACGATCGGTGGACGAAGAAAGGCGTTGGTCATTGTTTTCCAATTCCGCATTCCTGCGACAGCGAGAACCTGAGTTGGTGCTGTCCATTTATTCCCGCTGCCCTGCCTCGTAGGCTCGTCCTTGACTCCCCAGGCATGCAGACAAATGTGAATGTACCGCAACTTGACGTGACCCTTGCCTACCACCAAATAACTGCCCGTCCTCCATGTCCCCGGTACAGCCACCATCCCGGCATCCTCTTTCCATTTCTCACACTTGCACCCGCCCGGCGTCCCAGCTACCTGACTTTTGAGTACCTAGTCACCTAGTGCCAGTGTACACCACACCACACCCCTTCGCTGTCACTCCTTCTTTCCCGGCCCTCCCTCCTCGTCTTCCTTCTCCCTCCAACGTCCCCGTTCATCTCCTTTCTCCTCCAACCCTCGTTTTGCCTGTTTACAGAAACCCATACCGACGACTTCCAGCAGCGATATTCGACAGCTGGCACTTCCACGACTCTTCGCCCATTCTTCTCGTTCGACTCGCTTCGCAATACTTGCATGATACGACCCTAGTCCGATCGCGCCGCACCGAGGGAATTGACTTTCTTTCTCAATTTCCCGTCTCGTTTCTCACCTCTCAACCAGTCGCTCGCTTCAAATCAACGCAAACGTCGCTCGACGATAACCACCATGAAATTCTCTTCCGTCGCCCGCGCTGCGACAGCGCTTCTCGTCTCGAGCGGTTTCGCCAGCGCCGCATACTCCATCGCTTCCGACGGTACATTCATCCCTCAACTCGAGCCTTCGACAGGCCCCGGTCTATCGCCTTACTAACGCCGTGCCCAGATGACATCAAGGCCACCACAAAAGGTCTCGCCTACGACCTCATGAGCTTCTACGATGGCAACTTGACTGGCCACACGCCCGGTATTTTGCCTGGTCCTCCGCCAGCGGGTGATTACTACTGGTGGGAAGCTGGTGCCATGTGGGGAACTATGATCGACTACTGGCACTTGACTGGAGATTCTACCTACAACGACGTTGTCATGCAGGCCATGCTTCACCAGGTCGGACCCGACCGTGACTACATGCCTCCTAATTACACTGCCTCGCTGGGTAACGATGACCAAGGATTCTGGGGCATGTCTGCCATGACTGCCGCCGAGGACGGTTTCCCTAACCCACCCGAGGATGAGGCTCAATGGCTGGCTCTCGCCCAAGCTGTCTTCAACACCATGGCCAGTCCCGACAGACACGATAACACTTGCGGCGGCGGTCTCCGCTGGCAGATTCCTCTCTCCAACAACGGATACAACTACAAGAATAGTAATGCTGACGCTCACGTCCTCCAACGAACCTGATACTGATTGCTTATAGGTATCGCAAACGGCTGTTTCTTCAACATTGGTGCCAGACTAGCCCGGTACACCAAGAACCAAACGTATGCCGATTGGGCCGAGAAAACCTGGGACTGGATGACATCCGTTGGTTTCATCGATGCCGACTACAACATTTACGATGGTGGTCACGTTGAGCAGAATTGTACCGATATCAACAAGGCCCAGTTCTCTTACAACAACGGCGTTTTCATCCTCGGCGCTGCCATGATGTACAACTACGTAAGTGGCTTCTACTCATGAACCTAGATGAGCTTGATATTAACTTCAACCCAGACGGACGGCGCCGACGCGTGGAAGACACGCTTGGACGGTCTTATCGAAGGAACTTTGAAAATTTTCTTCCCCAACAACATTGCATTCGAGATTGCTTGCGAGGAGCACAACACCTGCACAACCGATATGCTGAGTTTCAAGGGCTACGTCGCTCGATGGATGTCGGTCACGACGCAGATTGCACCCTACACTGCCGACAAAATTCTCCCAGTTCTCAAGACGTCGGCAGACGCGGCTATCAAGCAGTGTACAGGGCAGGACAACCAACGGACGTGTGGCTTCAAATGGAGCTCCGGCGTGTACGACGGCACCAAGGGAGCCGGTCAACAGATGAACGTGCTCGGCGCCGTGTCATCTCTGCTCATCGGCAATGTCAAGGCACCAGTAACAAACACCACTGGTGGTATCTCCAAGGGAGACCCCAACGCCGGTAGTCACTCGGACAATCTACTCGGCACAGAAACGCCAGTCACAACGGCAGATAAGGCCGGCGCTGGCATCCTGACCTTCCTGGTTCTGGGATGTGCGGCCGGCACGTTTGGCTGGATGAGTTTCGGAGCGTAAATGGGTTGATGAGCGCAACATAACGACTTGAATTTTCTGCGTCATTTTCTTGACATGTAGCAGCACCACGGTCCTGCTGGCGAGTCATACTCGCAATAGGGACATACCGGCGTCGAGGCCAAGGACGGCCTGGGATTGTATTTACTTGGCGTTGACGATTGTACATTTGTCCCAAAGCGAACATTGGGCAATGCGGTTGTTGGATTTGGTTCCATTCTTCACACTCCCCTGCGGTAGTAATGGGCACTGGATAGCTCACGATAGTGAGGGGTCACTATAGTCTATAATGTAGCTATACTACGACACACATAGGTTCCTAGAAATAGACGCTCTTGTCAAAATGAACCATGATCGAATATCGCGCACGCCGTGTCTATTTCATCGTGCCCAGAGCAGGCCAGCCGTCTTGGGCACATGCTGAAACTGACCGCATAGAAGTCCACCAACGCCATGACGCCATCTCATCCGAAGTTGGGGCCCTCGCTGGGCTCAGGCGCTGGACCTGTCATCTGCACACGCAAACTTTGGGCGCTGGCGCACTGCTGCTTCGCACTGCTGAGCATATCGGACGGTTCTTCTCCCCCCTCGGACCAGACGTTACAGTCTACGTCATCTCGAAAGCTGTCGTCCTTATCCTGCAGCGGCAACCGTTTCAGCAAAGGTAGCCATGGGCCATGGCATTACGGTCGCCTAGACGTTCGAGAAGGAATTTTAGAAAAAATGCCCAGTCCCCTTTGGTCGTTCTGGCCGACGTTTCTCCGGTACGATCATTTTTCTGGCGTTTGACAGTTTTTGGTGTTTGAAGTTTCTCCGCTGGGATACGCTTAGCCAATCACGGGGCGGGAGAGACTCATGGACGATCCCTCTCTCAGGTCAATCAATCTCACACCCCCACCAATCAATCGTTCACTCACACTCTCCCTCATCCAACCTCTCAGTGAAACTCACAGGACTATTGTTGACAACGTTTCTCAATTTGCCTTAGCTCATTTCGGGCCTTCTCTTCTCACATTGATTGGGCATCTTACTTCCTCCCTTCATTAAGAGTCTCATTGTCTTGTCACATTCCCTGCCACTTCAGGCCCGAAAGCAACCGGGAGTTCAGTAAGCATGCCGATCCCGGACTTTGCCAACGAGGCAATCTTCCCAATCTTTGAGGGCCTCCCCATCGAGGAACCCGGCGCCGCCGATCCACCCTCGTACGCCGCATCCTCGGAGCCGCCCTCCTACGCGCCGGCGCCCTCCGACCCCCCATCCTACACGGACTCACAATCCGGCTCCGGCACCGCCAAATCATCCGCCTCATCATCGTCGACAGCAGTCACGAGACCACCTGCGTCATCCCACGACGCACGCGAAGAATGGTTCCTCATAGCGCAGGTAAAACAAAACATGACCATCACGAAACCGACGCTCGTGGTCGTCGATCGTCAGCAGACAGAGTTCGCCGTCACGTTTGAGGACCGCGGCATCGATCTGCGGCCCGTGAAAGGCGGGTGGACGATTGTCGTGCCGCGCGGGGTGAGAACGGCGCCTAAGGGCGGGAAGAGGGGGTTTGTCAGGGTGTCGGAGGGGAAGGGGACGGGGGTGAAGTATATCCCCGGCGGGCTGGAGCAGATTGGGGAGTTGGGGGCGAGGGTGAGGGAGGATGGGGGACGGTGGTTGAGGGAGTGTGCTGGGTGTGGGAAGGGGGCTGGGGAGGGTGAGACGTTGAAGAGTTGTACCGCTTGTGTTGTTGCGAGGTATTGTGGCAAGGTGAGTTTTGTTCTTTTGAGCGCTGTTCTTCCCCATCTCTCGCTTATTGGTTGGGCGTGATGTTGTATTGCGGATGTGCTGACGTTGATCGACGATGTAGGAATGCCAGAAGGAGGATTGGAAGAAACATAAGGGGGACTGTAAGGTTCTTAAAGGCATGGCGAACGCGTGGGGGATATGATGCCGCCAGACGAATGGAGTACCGGGTATGATTAAAGAACTAAAGAGATGCTCTGTATCTGAACGGTGTAGATCTGTGACTAGAGAAGTGGTAATGGACAAGTTCTAGTCCGCTGCATTGATGATAGAAATCACTGTGGAGGGCCCTGGGTAGACATTAGAGCTGACAATCACTGTTGGGCGACTTAAGAACAAGTAGGTTGTTAACCAGACAGAGCATTGAAGCAATAATTCAGTGGTGAACATCCAATATGCTACAAGGGAGTGTAAGGTAAGGCACAACTGACACCCTTCTCTACAAAGCAAGCCTAGGCCAAATCCTCTCCAACAAATATCAACATGTGACAAGAAGGTCAAATGAGCGACGAAGAATCGAATACATTTCTCTCCTCCCCCGTCACCCCCACACCCATTCGCGTTCCAAGAAGATAGCAACTCAGAAGTAAGCAATCCGAGCCCCAGAAACCTGCGTGTTCCACGAGACATAGTCATTGTCATTAACACCAACAAGCTCGAACCCCTCCACGGTACCAGGCGCCTTGCAATCCGTCGGCGCAGTCAAGTACGCCCCGTACGTGGCATCCCACGTAGCATACCCGCCCGCAGCAACAGACAACCGCCCGATATTCACGTTCCTCTGGTTCCCGGGTCCTCCCGCGCCCCAGCCGGGCGAGCCGCCGGCAGGCGCGGGCTTCAGCGAGGTGAAGACGTCGAGCTTGCGGCTGCCCGAGACGCTGGAGGTGGCGGCGTCGAGGTAGAAGTAGAACTGACACTTTTTACCCGCGGCGGCGGGCGGGTAGGTGAAGGTCAGGAGGGCGGTGAGGTCGTTGCCTGCGTTGGAGGTGGATTTGGAGACGACGGCCGTGCCGTAGGTTGGGGAGATGGCGCCGGTTCTGGTGTTGTAGGTGAAGGTTGAGGAGGGGGTGAAGTAGGTTGATGCTTGGCGGGTTTCGAGGGGGGAGGCGAGGGCGGAGGTTACGGTGAGGAGGAGGGCGAGGACGGTCTTGGGGAACATTTTGGGGGAGGTTTGGTGAGGATCGATGGTTGGTGGTTGTGGGATGGGATTGAAGATAGTTGGATTTGGTGAGGTGGTGGTATTCTATGAGCTGGAGACGGTGGTGATGAGGGCAGATGGGCATCTCGAAAGATAGGAGACCCTTCTCATATTTATAGCTTCTTTCTACACGATGGGGAACGAAGTCAGATCGTTCACATCAAGACTTATTGCAGCCAACGGGTATCGGGCACATCTGAAAAGCATCGTGGCTTCCTCTAGCTCTGGAAAGTCTTACACATGGTGATCCAGGAGCCCTCTCGAGGTATCGCCTTACGGCCTTCTCACCGACATATTCTCGTAAACTGACACAGCCCGACTTGGCTTCCCAACGTCTCAGCCTTCGGGTGAGGTCTCCGTCAGCCCTACAAACGACTCTTCTAACCCCTCATCTCGAGGCAATAGGCTACATGAATCCAGTAGCCCTGTAAGCTTAATTTGAGAAGCGGTATACGAACATCGTCCAAAGAGCTTCAAGACCTAAACGGTTCTACCCCATCACGCGATGATGTTTAAAAAGTCTCCGCAAGGCGTTCTACTTTGTTTGTTGGAGTTGGGGTATGACGAGCGTTGTGTAGAGGAGGCTCAGCTCTGGAGCTGAAACCTCGTGACCAATCAGCACTTTTGGAGTCGAAAAGAGGCGTCCTATTAGAGTATCGTGGGCTTTGCATCGTGGTGGCTTGATGGCTTACTTGGAGGTGGTGGCACGGCTCGTCTTTGGCTTGGTTGAGCTTGCATCGGCTTGACCTAAGAGATTGAACCTTTGCCCTGCGAGTTGGGGGAAACTTCGTATCGGTAAGTCTTCTTGAGACAAACTTCCACGATGGGGGGTCATTGGATTGGTTCAGTGTAAAGGCAAGACTGACGGTCTCAGATGAAGCTATTTTGAGGAGTCAGCTTCGGAGGAATGCGAAAGTGCAACTTTCGAAGAGTCGACGTCGCATTCTGAATTACTGCGAAGAACCTAATTCTTCAAGTGATCAAGTGAAAGGGTTTGCCACTGCTTCTGATTCAGTGAGATCTTACCGACCTAGCTCTTGCTGTCCGGATTCGAAGGCCCCGAGTGCTCCCTGGACAGGAAGGGAGCGAAGTTCTCAAAGGGGGAGGCATCCCTGATGCGAGGTTTGCCATCCTTGTAGTCATGTGCGACTTCGAGTGATTGATAGGTTACGTCGTTCTTTGTGCCATTTCTGGGATTTGCATAATCGAGAGGTGTTTCCTTGTACTTACTGTCAAAGACGTCGGCCATGAGAGATGCTACCCAAGAAACCGTTGAGTAGACCATAGGATAAGATGAAATAAGGCCGTGGTGCTGGTTGACTGATGTCGTTTTGATTCTCCAGGTCTACCGCACCGACAGTTCGCTCCCGATTCACTCGTTTCTGAACAGCTCGCCATTAACACCATGTTGGCTGTCAATCTATACATCTACGCCATTGCCTTCAATTGCATGATCGCCGCAGCTGATCCCTCCATGTCAACGATGATCAATCTTACCCGTGCTTCTCTACTAGAGAAAGAGCACTGGGACAATCTCCTACCCCTATCGCCGACCATCCACGTCTCCAAGATTTCGACAGATGGAACACATAGAGATCCCCTCGGAGCAGTTAAAGAAAGGCGCGAGGACCAACCTTGCGTCTCCGTTCATCTCTGTACCGAAAAGGACTGGAAAGGCGATTGCTGGTGGGCCTGTTTCCGAGATGGCCTGGAGACGTACCCTAACTGTGATTGGGGTGGCAAAGTCAAGTCCGCTCGTCCAGGCGAAGGTGCAATGTGCAAGTTCTTCTTGTGAGTTTCCAAGCTGCTTGAATTTTCTCTCTTACGTGTGTGAGTTTGGGCTGATGTTACTTCAAGTGACCCGGATTGTAGTATGCGAACGAAGAGGCAAGATATGAAATGGCCTGGGGGGAACTTTGAGGGCTTGGGTGACTTTGGCGTAGGGTGCTTTTATTGCGTGATGGAGGGATCAAAGAAATCATACTCGAATTCAAGTTGATCCATACTACCTCAGTACTTGAGAAGTCGATTGCACCCAACCTCGAGGCAGCATGACATCTGTACATACCCCTCCGACGCAAATTCGACTTTGAGTCACAGAGATAACAAGCGACATGGGGGCTAAGAAAAAGTCTTTCCAAAAATCACAAGGAACCTGTACTTATCCCCAAATAAACGTTTAAACGTATCCTAGTCTGCTATCTCAAAAGAAATTGCGAGTGAACGACTACCCCGAGGACCCCTCATCTCTGGCCTTCAACTTCTTCTGCTGCTCATCGTGTCTCGCCTTGATGGAATCGCCATCCTTTTGCAAGATATCATAGTCGTCATCCATTTGGTCTATGCCGCGCAGGTAAGTGCAAGTCAGCCATCCAGTGTTCTAAAGAAACAGTAACACAGGAGGGAACTTACCACGGACGTCGATGTTGAACTTTGCAATTTTCACAGAGATCTCGGAATCATTCAAGTCCGCGACTTTGGCAGTTGACTCTGTAAAAAAGGGTTCTCCGTCAGCAAGAAGGAGAACTCTGCGGTCCGGCCAAATATCCGTCCTGTTTCGAGATTCAACAAGCACCAACTGAGTGGTGTCTTTGTCCGGGTACTCTACATTCCTGAAGCCGCGATCGTCGTCTTTGAAGTCTCGGTAGCCTCTGGGGTTGTCCTCAAAGTCAAAAGTCAAGCACAGAACCGCGTCGTGTTTGAGTCGTTTGCCCGGTGACGGCTCTTTTGCAATGGTGCTCTTGGTGTTGGGCTTCAGAACTTCTCGGACTCTCCATACGAAGTGCTTCGAGGTCGTGATGCAGGGAACGAAGATTCCCGCCGAAGTTCTGAGGACGGAGAGATACCAGGCGGTTTGCGAATCGCGTCCGGAGCGGATAGTTACCCTAGAGCCATCGACCAATTGCGATCGCCCTTGACTCCCATGACAACATAATCCAGCTCCCACCACTGGAGCTATGGTCCAGAGACCATCTTGATCTTGCCATGAAGGGTCGTATGGTTCGACTCGTGGCCCCTGGAATCTAACGATATAGCCCATGTTAGTTCATGTTTCGAAATTGCATAATGATCCAGGATGGCAACCTACTTCTGTGGCATGATCCTCTGCTCACTCGCAGACTGAGGTCCAAAGTCAATGATGTTGTAGATGTCATGACGAAGGTAGTGTGTTTTGTCCGCATTTGTACTCTTCGTCTTGAAACGAAATTGCGCAATGATTTTCGCAGATTTTGGAATATCAATGAACTTCGAGACAGTAAGTTGAGATGCTTTAGTGAACAAGTCGACGACGTCTTGGAGCTTATGATCTCCACTATCTTTGAATGAGTCGAGGATCAACTTCATGTCTTGTCTCTGTAAGACGTTAGACAAAAAGTGAATTACCATCACACCAACGTCAGAGAATGTTCTTACCCCTATGACCCGCCAATTGTTGTGATCACCAACAGTTGCACACCATTGTTGTGGACTGTAAAACGGTCAGATTATGCACAGAGTCTCGGAGGTCAAGCCTTGTACTTGGAAGCCAAGATGGTATTCCCACCAACAGCTTCAAAAACCACGCTATCATCGCTGTCTTTGTAGCTGCGAACAATGCTCTGATCGGCACCCGATGCGTTTTCTCTCTTTGACTCCGCCCCAATAATGACTTCCACAGGCTGCAATTAGTCGTCAGTTTTCGGGGTACTCGATAGAGGACTAAAGTTGTTCCAGATAGTATGCATACAGAAGAGACAGACATTCCGATAGCGTGTTTGAAGGAGCACCGGTTCTTTTCTTCGTCCAGGGATTCGTTGCCAACCAAGGCTTTTGTCGAGAGCAACATCCCCCCGAGAATAACCTCGTGGCAGAAAAACTGACCTATGAGGTTTCAACAGATTTTACCCTGTATGAGGCAGAAACATAAAGCATTGGGCCATCACGTACCGAATCTTTCGTAGAACTTGCGAACGTCTGTCTCGTCTGCTTCTTCGCCTAGCTCCTTGATCTTTTTAATGCCATCTGTGAATGCTTTGGTCGGAACGAGATCATCCGCGTTGAGAAACAAAGTGGCTCGGGGAAGCTAGGCGGTTATAAGCGATGTGAAGTCAAGTAAATTAGTTCTGGTAGCGCGCTGCTTACCTTGTATATACCGATCATGCTCTTGATGGACCTGTTGCTCCCTGACGACTGCTCACCTTGGGAGTCGAAGGACCTTCCGCCAGCCACGTTGATACCGATTCCTGAGTAACCAAGAGCGATTTTGTTATCCATAGAAGACTTGTCAAAGCTGTTACGAACAAGAGAGTGCTTGATTCCGCTCTCAGTAGTGACGACATCAATTTTTGAACCGTCCGTGACCCCGTAGTTGGGTATGGCGCTCTCAACTTCTGCGGTGGAGACTGTGCTATCTGGGCTGTAGTCAAGATTCAAACCTGACTTGAGACGGAATGCTATACAACTATTAGTAGAAGCCTGCATTGTCGAACATCAATAACGAACCTGGTTTTGGTGCCATTTTGATCTCAGTGCTGACGGGGTCATAATACCAGCCGTGCATGACTTGGCAGTTATTCATGACGAGTTCCCATTGCAACTCATCGAGTGATGACGGTGAGATACTGGACTTGGAGGTTAGGTATCAATCGTGAATCAAGGTTGATGTCAAACGTCTTGGAATAGATCACTCTAACCTAGAGGTCTATGGCGAAACTGTGTCAGTCAATCAAGTAAGATCCAGATTCATGGTGTCGTACCTCAGCCTTTTGAACTGCTTTAGTGCCACCCGAAGCTGTCATAACTGTCTTTGGCTTGTCTTCGTCGAAAGACGATGAAGCGTCTTTAAACCTGAGGTTGATCGATGGAACGCTGCTCTCATATGGACATGTCTCATCCTTGATTTATGGTTTAGGTCTGGATGTTCAAAAGGTAAAATTGAAAGGGATTCTGACTTACAAGCATATTGATGTAGTCGTCGAATCTGGTTCTATCAGAGAGAGGGGTTTCATCCGGCAGGCAGAAGTGATGTTTATCTTTCAGTTGCGACCTTAATGTCGTGATGTTAGAAGTGGAAATAAAGAGTGAGTCAATAACACAGTAGACTTGCATTGCGCTAATTCCGTCTCTCAAGTCCCAGAGTGTCCGAGAGCCTAGGTCCTGGATATCAATGATATCGCCGCTTGCACGTGCATCTTTTGGAGGCGACTTCATCACTCTGAGAGCTTGAATAGCCTGCGACTTATCCTTCTTGATTTGGACGATCCTGATGATAAAATCTCCAGTCTTGTAGATGTCCTGTACTGTCTGCGTGTTGTGATCCTTCTTCAGACCGTAGTAAATTCTCACATCCAACTCGGGACTTTTCGTAAGCTTCGATACCTGCTCCACGTATTCCGAAAGAGTAAGGTCATAGTCAAGGAGCATAGACGACGGAGAACTCCATATGTCAAACTCCTTAGCCAGACCAATTTCAACCATCCCCTCTTTGATCTTAGCCATGGTGACACCGTCCATCCCAACGTTGGCGTTGGCGTTGAAGCCGCATTTCTTCAACAGCACGGCGAATCCGATAGTTCCCACAAGGCTTCCCGTCACTGGAAAAGACGTGGCATCAGCCTTCGCCCCAGAAGATGACGTAGGTGCTGCTTTGTCTATTCGTTGAAACTTCACAATCGTGCCCGAGTCAGATGGGCCTTTCGTAGCACCGTTGAAGGTTCTGGCGCCTGGTGACGAAGGGCGACTATTGTAAACGCTTTCCATGATAAGTAAGTGTGGTATAGAAGTTCAAAGAAGGTGGCTGGTCAGTATCATGGAGCTCCAGGCTCATAGTAACGTCGCAGTGTCTATTTTGTATCAGAGGCGCAGTCATCGTCCCAGTCAAGTACTTCCAGGCTCCAGGCTCCCAGCATTGGACACTCACCATCGTTTCTATGGTCGCGTGCGTACCTGCCGTAACCACGAATGATCCATACCGGAAACGGCCTGGATAGACTTCTGTCAATCATTTGTCTCACTACGGCTCAGCCGCATGGTGTGAGAGATGGGCTGGTTTCTTGGCGTATTCAGCTCAGCTGGACGAATGCAGGTTGTCTTACCCCAGACTTTTGTCACCTATGAGCCAGGCCAGTGTGACATGAGAAAGATGCATCTAAAGCAGCGTAAATGACATTGCCGTGAGCATCTATATAGTCCTGTCTCGGGGCTCAAGGTATCAGTTCATTCTTCACTTGCGGTAGCATTTCCATTGATTTTCAACTTGCAACAAATCAACAATCCAATTATGGCCGTGGGACTTCCGACAAGCGCGAAAAGCCCTGTCCTGAACAGACTGCAGGTCTTGCAGGCGCAGAACCCTCAATACCATGCCGTACTCTGGGCTTCTGATGGAGGATCTCTCAAGCTTCTGCCCGGAACGCGATGGGTTCGCAAGGGAGTTGAACTTATCCAGTTCAGTAATCGCTGGAACCTCACTACTGTTACGCATCATTTCGAATACTACATTATCATCGAGGGGGCCTTTCAATACCGCAACAAGTACATGAAAGCAACCAAGTGAGTTCCAGAGTTTACATTGCCCGAATCATAAGCTCCGGTGACATTAGCTTACAATTGATAGTTACTGGGATTACGTGGGCTCAACGGCCGGCTTTGACTTTGAGAAGCGGCAAGGTGTCATGCAGTCCAAGTGAGCATAACAGTCTTGAACCATGGCGCGACTTCCCTCGATCTAACACGCAGACAGAACTGAATTCTGTGCCAAATCCTGGATGAAGCATCTCCCCGACGAACTATGCGTAAAGGATTTGACCCTACCGGGAACTCGTTGCAGCAGTGCCTCAACGTATTGGATCAATGATGTCGCGAATATCGACGTTGAGCCAGAAATTAGCGACAAGAAGCTGAAGTCAAAGTTGCTCAATATGCACAAATGCCATAAGGACAGTATTCGCACTCAATTGCAAAATGGCATTCGACTACTCGACTTGCGCTGTGACGGAGAACGCAGACTGCGACATGGCCCCCTGGTTCTTGAAAAGCAACTCGACGACGTACTTGATCATGTCAGGGACTTCTTGAAAGAAAACAAGGATGAAACGGTCATGATCATGCTGAGTTTCTCATCCGCGTCCGCGACGTATGACTCCGCCAAGCATTGGTCCGAAGGTTACAGCATCAATTATGACGATGTGCCAAATAACTTCAACAAAGACTTCAAGAGGGATATGAAGAAAGAAAAGCTGCTGTACACGGGTAAAAAATGGCCACTTCTTGGCGAGGTCCGCGGAAAGGCCGTCATCTTTCGTGGGTGGGACGTGAATTCTGAAGAAGACCGATGGGGATTGGAATGCCGGTTGCCAGTTTGGGTGGCCGCGCGCAGTTCCACATCATCCATCAAGGCCGACGATCTTGCCGCTCAGAGATGGGAAGACCTGGCAGGAGACTTCAGTAGCCGAGACTCCCTCAAATCGATCGTGCTGGCGGCTTGTCTGCATCACGATCCGACAGACGAAACAGGTTGGGTTGCTCCATTACAGACGGCACCCATCCTCCAGAACAAGGCAGAGGAACACCTTAAGAACTCCACAAGAAAGATGAAGCATTTGTGGGTGTATGGAGATGACATGAAGGAGAAGACGAACATGGCTATTGCAAAGTTGAACTTTTGGGGTTCAGACGACGAGGGACCCAGTCGGCCACCGCCGCTATCATTCCATTCGGCACCTCCAAAATTGATCACTACTAAGTGATGGTGAGCATCGATATTGTCATAGAGCTAGCTTAGGGGAAGCATGTGATTTTAATTCGACTTCTTTGCGTGTTGCGTACCAACGATTCCTATGACTCTGTCAACGGCCGTAGAGACACGCGATAGGTTTCCAAGATATTATTCCGCTAGACGCGATGAGAATGGAAAAATCAGTTTCGGCGGGAACAAGTACACTAACTCCCGGCATTCGAAAAACGGCTTCTCCAGTGCGGGACCGGACCGATCCCGCCGCGGTATACATGGCTGTTTTGGACGATAGATGCTCTAAGAGGCCACGTGAGACAGTCATCTTGCATGGACTTGGAGAATGCGGTAATCAATGGTGATGAAAGCCGTTTGCGGCAGGGTCTAGTTATTTGACTGCAGGGCTGAAGTAAGACGCATTCTTGTGGCACTGGCTGGCTTTCAGCGGCGTTGTACGATCTAATGAGACACGGCACAATCTCTTTTCCAGGCAATTGGGGCCGATTTGAGTTGCAGACGACGCTTGATTTAGACATACGTTTTCACTTCTTAGGCGAGACCAGTCTCTCGAAGATTGATCAATCATTGTCTTGGCGTACTTCGTACCAACCCTTGAATCAGTGGAGATAGGATCGACAAGCCAGCCAGCCAGCCTGGCGCTTTCACATTGCTAGCTAACCACAGGACCCCATGGAAGTGTGCGGTGAAATCAGATCTAGAGCAAGTCGAAAGATATATCTCTATGCCAAAAAATATGTACCCCGCTGACGATCATTTGTTCGAGGCCTCTTTAGTCCAGCCATGTTTATCGCTTTGTCTACCTGACCACATCGATGTTGGGCTAACCCCATTGAATCACGGGCTTGATGACCTTTTAAAGTTTGGTTAGTTTTCGAATAAGACGAAGAAAGTGGGCGGAAGCTAAGACAACTCGCCTTTCCGGCAGCCATTTCTTGTATGGCATGGTTCAACTGTGATGCTGGGTAAAACCCAGCTAACCTGTCGATGGGGAATCTGCCTTCTTGGTGCATGGAGATCAATCTGGGAATGAACTCCGCAGGAACCGCATCTCCCTCAATTATGCCAACATATTTCTTGTTCCCAATCAGGAACTCTTGCGGGTCGAGCTTGATTGTGGCTCCTGGAGGCGGTACCCCAACTTGGACAGCTGTGCCAAGGGGACCGATGCAAGCAATCATGTCTTCAATGACCTTTAAGATTCCAGTGCATTCTACAGCGAATGTTGGACCCCCATTGCTTATTTTCTTGATCTCCTGGACTACGTCGCTGCATTCTCTCGAGTTGATAGTGTGAGTGGCTCCAAGCTCTTTTGCAAGCACAAGGCGTTCGGGAACAATGTCGACGGCAATGATCTGTCCGGTTTCGAGGTAGCGTGCCGCCATCAACGCCGCAAGGCCCACACTTCCGAGTCCGAAAATGATAATGGAATCTTCTTTGCCCGGCTTGACGACGTTCATGACCGTCCCGGCGCCGGTCTGGAGTCCGCATCCGAGTGGGGCATAGACGCCCATGTGCTCGATCGCCGACGGAGGACACCGGACCACTGATTTCTCATTGACGACAGACATCTTGCAGAATGAGGACTGTCCGAAGAACTGACTACGGACAGCACGGCCATCTGAAGCTAGCCGAGCTGGTGTGCTGCGGTCACTTACTCGTACGGAGTTGATGTTGATCATTGACGATTCTGGGCAGAGCGCAGAATGACCGCTCGTGCAGGTCTTGCATGATCCACAGTGATTGAAGGAGAGAAGGACTGCGTCACCAATAGCTAGGTCTTTGATCTTGACGTCTCTTCCAATGTCACGGACCACACCAGCTCCTTCGTGACCGAAAATGGCAGGAAACTCAACGAAGGGAAGACCGCCCTGTTGTGTTACTATATCGGTGTGGCCTGTTGTACTGTCAGTGACCAATGCACGAGATGTTTCTCAGGTTATCGTTAAATTTGACATACACACTCCGCTGTACTTCATCTCAACAAGAACCTCATTTGGCCGGATCTCATCAAGAATAATTGGAACCAGCTCAAAGTCAGCGTTCAACTTATCCACCACATACGCTTCCGTCTCAATGTTTTTCAATCCAAGCAGACTCGTCTTTTGGCTTAAAGTGACCTTGTCTTCCACGTGCTCGACATGTTCGACATGCTGTGTCGGAGACTTGAAACCTTGATTCACGCTTGGGGTCATCCCCAGCACAGGTGTTTGCTGAATAGTAGCCATCGTGTCTGGTGGATGAGAACAACAGATTGATGAGGGACTGAATAGTGTCGTCAACTGTCGACACATAAGACGGACTCGGTATTTAAGCACATTCCGAAAAGCCCCTGCGGGAACCCAACGCCCGCAAGTATGGAGATTGACATCTGCCGCATTCCCTACCCTCTCAAAACCTGATGCCGAACACACCTCGGACAGAGTTCAGCTAAGGAGCACCCCGCAGACTTGACCGGTAGGCCCGCGCAGCCATCTTGGCGGAACGGTTGTTGTAGTCGGGACTTATAGACAGGGCAATCCCCGACCAGGAGCCGCTTATCTTTCCAGATGCCTAGCTCCATGCGGGGTATATGGGGGCTGGAGTTAGTCGTGTGGGGTGTTGAGGAGTCGTGAAGTCAATGGATGTGGTTTCGCTGGCAGGGAAGATGAAACTTTGGAGATCATGGGGTGAGACCCCACGCTTTTCTTTGGAGACCGAGTGAGGCAGCGCAAAACCTTTCTAGAACGCGTATGTGTTAGGACGAACAGCAATCCCCTGCGTCTTCCCGTTCGGAAGCTGGGTTCGGAAGTGACATCAAGAGTGGGTTTTGGAAACCTGACTCGGTGAGTTTGACACATGCTCCCTCTTTACTGCAATGATCCTATAACAAGTCGTCAGAGGTTTTACTCTTGAAGACCAACTTGATTGCCTAGTGCAAATTTAGTTACCTCTTCTCTAGATCAAGGCAGCCGACTTAAAGCCTTAATATCTAGCACTAGTAAGCTTTTGTAATTATCTCAGTCCAGAAGTGCGACAATCGGGCTCTAATGGATGAGCACCTTCATCAACAACGAGAGTCGACTCAATCCCGGCAATCTGAAGTTGCTTAGCAGCAAGTGCTAGGAAGTCTGGCAATTTTCTGAGAGCCACGCAACTTGAGCATTGCAACCCTTGCTTTATCTAGGTGTCGCTTCAATTTCACTTCGATTATTTCAGGAAGGCGCCCTCAGGAACTTCGTTCTCTCTCTGACTTCAGAGAAACGGCGCATACTGGCCTCAAATACATGCACAAAATACATGCACTTAACACAGAATGACAATCTCTCAAGAGGCTCTGGCGTAGATGAAATTCAAGTGCAGAGTCGCGGCCTACTGTAACTGACCTGGAAAGAATCGAGTTTTGACATCTACAATTACTCGTGGATTTTGTTGCTGAACCTAACACCATGTAGTACATGAACAGAACCTTATGATGACAAGCTGATGTCCATTGAATATGGAGGGGTGCTTGGTAGTCGCATACTGCATTGGCAACCAAAACCCGAGCAAGACAATATGCGTCTATCGAGCGCTATTCACGTTGTTGATATTCACCTGTTCAATTCGAAAGAAGAACCACGGAAAACGAGCTGTATAACCGAGCCGTGAAGGGTTTCGCCGGACCGTGCCGTGGCGGCACACGGAATTCGTTGCCCGGCGTACTAACCCCCGCACCTCCCCGCCTTCTTATGATGCAATGTGCTTTGTCGCAGTCTCAGTATGAACGCTATGCGCTGTACAACCTCTACGGTTATTTAAGTGAGGGGTTACAATTGTGACATATTAAAAGGGTATTTGTATTTGGCGAAAATCAGTAAACCATCTTGATCAACTACACCAAAAATTGTATCAAGATTTGGACGTCTGAGGCGAAGAAGCAATCAACATGAGTGACACCAAGACGGGATTGAGACTAGCTGGAAAGGTCGTCATCATCACAGGTAGAAGAGCATTCACTTCCAATCATATCTTGGGCTTGCTGACATTCTTTAGGCGGAGGACATGGCTTCGGTGAGGGTATTGCCAACAAATTCGCCCAAGAAGGAGCTAAAGTTCTCATTACCGATATCAATGAGAGCGACGGACAAAGAGTAGCGCAAAGCGCTCCCGATTCGATATCGTTCTTCAAAGCAGACGTCACAAATGCTGAGGACTGGGAGAAGTTGATGGAAGCCGCGCAATCGCGCTACGGACGAATCGACTGTCTTGTGAATAACGCCGGCACGACTTACAGGAACAAGGTAAGAATTACCGCACATCTATAACCTTAACAGTTACGACTCGTAGGGCATGATACGCTGACTTCCCACTACAACAGCCTACGGTCGAGGTAACGGAGAGCGAGTTTGACAGGGTCTTCAACGTCAATGTGAAGGGCATCTTCCTCGGGACCGCGGCGTTCATGCCGAGAGTCATTAAGCAAGGGGAAGGAGGCGTGATGCTCAACATCTCCTCGATTGGAGCTCTGCGCCCCCGGCCAGGTCTTGTGTGGTACAATGCCTCCAAGGGAGCCGTCTGCAACGTAAGTAGAGAGTGACTGATATAGATAAACGACACTTGGCTAATCAGATTACAGGCAACCAAGGGACTGGCGGCCGAGTACGGTGCCCATAAGATTCGCGTGAATTCTATCTGTCCTCTTTTGACTGGAACTGGCCTGTAAGTTGAATTCCTCAAAGCTGTCTGGTTGTTGCTCATCCACATGCGTACTTTAGATTCGAATCCTTCATTGGTATGAAGGACACACCGGAAAATCGTCAGAAGTTCATTGGAAATGTCCCCTTGCAAAGACTGGGTGAGATTGAAGACGTAGTTGACGCCTCTGTATTCTTGGTTTCGGACGAGAGCAATTTCATCACTGGTGTCAACTTGGAGGTCGATGGTGGCAGAGCTATTTGAATGAACATGAACTTGCGCTGTGTTGGCCACAGAATTTTCCCAAATGCAGAAAGGTGGATCGAAACGTTACTGTCGGATTAGAAGTCTAATTCGACCTCGCAGCAGCGCAGGGGCCACCTATCGATTATATAGTTAATTATCGTAGCCTACTTAACCTACGGTTAAAATCTCCTTTTTATACCTACGCAGTAGATTAATATAATTAATTAACTTACTTCGTTAACCTACGGTTCGAACTAATTAATTAATATCCTTATAATAGGGATATTAATATTAATTAGTAATTATTTTTTATTATTATAGATTAGTAAAGTATTTTATATATAGAAGAGATAACCTCTTTAAACGGAATGCGATAAGAGAATTATATTAATTAACTTTATAGAAAATAGGTAATAAAACGCAAATCTTTACGACGGAACGAAGTAAAAGAATCGTAGCCTTTAACTACTTATAGAAAGTCGACGTTTATTATATTAAAAATAACCCCTGCTAATTAATAGAAGTATAGAAGCGACCGAGATATTATCGTCGCCTTTATATACTTTTTTTATTATTTAATTTTATTGCAGTAAGCTCGTAATTAAAAAATAATAAATCTATATAGTAATAAAAATTGCCTAAATAATAGCCTACGTAACGATTATTTATTTAATC